>NC_143566.1:40112500-40412500 GCF_054136105.1 Typopeltis vanoorti | reverse complement strand
CATTAACTGCATGCTGGTATTTTTGAATTTACCAGTTTATCATATTTTCTTCTTCACTATTAAGCCTAATTGCTTGTAGTGACACTGTATTCAAGACCACCAACAGAGAAGAAGCCTAAGAAGATGGTGGTGATGTGTGTGTGGACACACACACACTAGCCATCTTTCTAAGTCTTCTGCTTTCTTTCTCTTGGGTGTACAATTCTTTACCCATCTGTTATCTTGCTTTCTTTCGATATGAGAGTTTTCTTTCTGGGAAAATTATCATTTTACTCCTCTAAATAAATATTAATTTTATGGCTATTTAGTCTATTTTCGTTTAGGAGTGTGCCTTTTTATAATGTATTTGGCTTTTTACTCAGTTCTAGGTCATTACTGAAGTTTTACATAGATAAATATATGAAGAATATAAGGAGGAGGATTCCGGTGATTTGACCACGTTTATTAAGATATATAACAATAAAAAAAAAAAATTAAAAAAAATGACAAGTTTCGTAAGTTGTTTGACTTACATCTTCAGGAGTCAAAGACAACTAAAAGTTTAAACACAAGAAATGAAAAATTACTCAAAATACTTCACCGTCTAACTGTTCATTAAATTAAATATCCGAATGCAGATTCAGTGTAATGCTAAGTTTGAACAATGCTGGATGCTGTCATGTTCTATTGTTCATGTTCATATTGTCCGAAGTCTGACTTGGGTATATTTTTTATCAATGCTGACCAAACTTGGTGTAGAATTAGGCACTGGTTCTTGTTGCATTGCAATGGAATTCTAAGCATGTTTGCAGAATTTACTTTATAAATTTTCTTATGTAACAATTTTTTTCAATGTAAGACATGTTTGTTTTTTGCCAGAGTACATTATGGTTGGTGGAAGTTGTATGGCATGCTAGGCCCGATTTGTGTTCTCTTCTTTTTTTTTTGCACGTTGTTTTGGTATTCGTTCATGTGAATTTCCCCTGATCTTCCCGTCTGGCCTACGTAGCAGATGCCACAGGAACAATGAATTTTATAAACACCTGGTTTATTTAAAGGATGATGTGGAGGTTTTTTGGGGGATGTAGAAATCTTGAAATTTTTTCCAGAGGTAGAAAAGCAACTTTGATGTTATGTTTGTTTAGTAATTTGACCATTTTGTCTGTAACATTCTTAATATATATGGAAGCGTGATTGCGTTCTTAAATTGCTTTTGTGAGATGCTTGTAGGAGGTGTGTTGATGAGTCTTTTTACTGTCTTAGGTTCATAACCATTTTTTTTTGAGGATCTGTGTTAAATGTTGAAGTTCTTCATTTCTTTGTTTTTCTGTGCTGGAAATATTATAAGCTTTGTCCCTCAAGGTTTTAATTAAACTTATTTTTTGCGAGAGGATGTGGTATGAGGCCGCATTAAGAAATCTTCCCGTGTTGGTGGGTTTTCTATAGATGCAGAAGGATAATTTATTATCTTTTTCATTGACTTCTATTAGGATACCAAGAAAGGGAAGTTTTTTATGCTCTTCTTGTTCCAAAGTAAATTTTATGTTATTGTGTATATTATTCAGGTAATCTTTGAAAGCAGTTAGTTCTTCTGTCGTTCCTGGCCATATGATGAAAATATCGTCTATATAACGTAGCCAAATTTTCAGTTTTTTATGATAATTGTTTAAAGCATTATTTTCAAAATGTTCCATATACAGGTTAGCTAAAGCCGGGGAGAGCCCATAGCTAGTCCTTTTTGTTCCCAAAATTTGTCTCGATACATGAAAAAAGTATTTCTTATGCAATATTTATAAAGTTCAACGATGTCCGGAGGAATAAGGTCTTCAAGGAGATTCACTGTTTCATTTCTGGGAACATTTGTAAACAGGTTGATTACATCCAAACTTGCTAAAATGTTTGAAGGTCCTATGCATATATCCTTTACCTTCTCAATGAAATGTGTAGTGTTCTTAATGAAAGATTTTGTTTTTCCTATGTGTGGTAAGATCATGCTGGTGAGGTGTTTTGCCAGATTGGAGGTAGGAGAGTCTCTTCCATCCACTATCGGTCTTAAAGGAATACCTATCTTGTGTATTTTTGGAACACCATATATTCTTGGAACTAATGGGTGTTTTTTTGATTGTGGAGTTCTTTTTAGTTCTTCAGTCCCATTGGGTATCTTTTTAATTAGATCACTGGTTTTATTGTGAGCATGCCAGGTAGGATCTCTGTCTAAAGGTGTATAGGTATTAGAATCTTCAAGAAGAGTTTTCATTTTTTTTGTTATAATCCTCAGAGTTCAAAACTACCGTTGTATTTCCTTCATCAGCCTTAAGTATAACGATATTTTGTCTGATTTTAGATCTTTGAGAGCTGTATATTCCGTGTAAGGTAGGTTCCTGGGTGGTAATTTGCTTTGTAATAGCAATGCTGTGCTCTGCATACAGATGAGATCCGATGTATCACCAGGCAAATTTCGTATTCCTTTTTCTATCTGAGCTATGATGTCAATTTTTGGTAAGTAGCGTGCCTTTAAAGTGAAGTTGAAACTTTTCAGAAGTAGATTTTTTTTTTCTGTTCTTGAAGAAAGGTTAATTACTACTTTAGAGTAATCTAGATGTTGTCTTTGTTTTTCTTTTTCGTGAAGTAGTACATTAAATTTTTTAATTAAATTACGCTTCTTTTGTTCAGAAATCGCTGCAGCTTTGTTGTATGTGATATTGTCAATGTTGTTCCACAGGTTGGATGGAAGTGATGTGTCTAACTCATTGTGGTGAATAAATGTATCTTGGCTCATTTGTGCCTGTTCTGATCTAGTGGCTGTAATCCTTTCTCTCAAAATCGCTAGTTCCATTCTTTGGTAAATTCTGTTAGCTTTGGTCGTATGGGATGCATGCTTGATTTGGATGAACTTAGGTACGATTTCATTATCTCTACATCGGATTAAGAATATTAGACAGTTATATTCCAATTACCGGAATCTTTCTTATGAATTGCTAAACCACAGAAACTTACGTCTACCACTAGAACATCACGGTGAGTGCTTTTAGAATAAAGTTACTAGAGAAATTACGCATTAAACATCTGAATTTCATCAACCGTCTAATATTCTTAATATCCAAGTATACATAATTTTTAAGTCTTAATTTGTATTCCACAGTTTTCCATTTTTTTATTTTTTTTTTATTATTTCATCCATCAATACATTAAAAAGGGTAAAACAATAACCAGGGAATATTATTCTAATCTTTTAACCAGACTAGAAGAAAAAATTCATGAGAAAAGACCCGGTTTTCAGAAGAAAAAAAAATCATCTTTCATCATGACAATGCACCTGCCCACAAAGATGTTTTGGCAATGGGAAAATTAAGGGATCTGCACTATGAATTGTTGGAACATCCACTCTATTCCCCAGCTTTGGTGATTCATCAAGGCACTTAATGAACCACCTTGTCTAATTCCTTTGGTTATTTGAATTTATTCAGTCTGTCCTTGTTCATCGTTCAATACGAGTGTGGTCTGAGAAGTTCTTGGCCTTACATTGAAAAAACGATTTTATAATTTCAAAATTTTTATTTTTCATCATGATCTCCCTTAAGACTAATACATTTATTCCAGTGATGCTCCAGCACCATTATCCCATCCCTGTAGTGATTCTCAGTAAGATCTGTAAAATACCCCTCTACAGCTGTAATATCACCTCTTGATTCGCAGAAAAACGCTGACTAGCAAAGAAGCGTTTTAGTTTTAGGAAGAGATAGAAGTCAGAGGGAGCCAAAGCTGGGGAATAGAGTGGATGTTCCAACAATTCATAGTGCAGATCCCTTAATTTTCCCATTGCCAAAACATCTTTGTGACATTAACATCTCCAATTTTGATATCAGGTTTAATACCACTTTCCTTCATAATGTGATCCATATAGATAATGAATAACAGAGGGGATAATGTACATCCTTGTCTCACACCAGATTTAACATTAAACCTTCTTCCTGTACTTCAATTCTAACTGCTGACTTAAATAAAGTCAGCAGTTAAATAAATAACTGCTGACTAAACTCAAATAAAGACTAAGTATTGCTTGATATAATGCCCCATTGACACCATATAACTGAAGCGTATTGAATAGCTTCTCTCATGGCACCTTGTCATATGCCTTTTCCAGATCGACAAAACTTAAATACAGATCTTTGTTATATTCCCATGCTTTCTCGACTATTTGTCGTAAAGTGAAGATCTGACCCTGACAGCCTCTATTTGGCCTGAATCCAGCTTGTTCTTCACCAAGCTTTTCTTCCACAATTCTTCTCAACCGTTTCTCAAGTATACTTGCATAGATCTTGCCAGGAACACTCAGTAGGGAAATACCTCTGTAATTCTCACATGCAGTTTTATTTCCCTTTTTATATATGGGTAACTATGAGAGCTCTACTCCAATCATCGGGAATTCGTCCCTCTGTCCAGGCTTTCTGAACTATGCAGTGCAGCCACTGTAAGACTTTTATACCACCATACTTCAGCATTTCTGGTCGAATATCATCTACTCCTGCTGCCTTTCCACATTTCAAGCCTTTGATGGCTTTTTCTACTTCAAGTATGGATATGTATTCCTGACTGCATGCCTGGTCAGTGTTTTTTATCATTGTGCTGTCATCACTGCTTGTTTCATTTAGCAGTTTTTCAAAGTAATTACTCCATACTTCAAGGATATCTTTTTCTACCGTTTTCATGTCACCTTTATCATCTCTAACTCCTTTTACAGCACTCTTTCCTCCATTCTTAAGCTTCTTCAACAACCTCTAAAATATTTTGCCACCTTCTTGATATTTATTTTCTATATTCTTGCCAAAGTCCTCCCATGACTTTTGCTTAGCTAGTTTTACACACTGTTTAGCTTTCTTACATTTGTCTCTGTATTCTGTAAGAGTAAAAGCTGACTTATTTGCCAGGAACTTTTGATAAGCTTTCTTCTTTTCCTTCACTGCCTCTTTAACTTCCTGTGTCCACCATGGAGTTCTGATTTTTTTATCCTTGCACACAGCCTCACCACATGCCTCTCTGGCAGAATCAATCAATGTTTTCTTCAGAGTTTGCCACTGAATCTCCAAGGTTTGATTCCTGTTCTCGAACTCTTTCATTTTCTTTTCAATAATCTTTGTGTATTTTAGTCTACAGTTCACATCTGAGAGCTGCTCAACTTTTATTCGCTTTAAAACTTTCTTACATGTTATTCTTTTCAATATGAAATTCAATTTTATCCTGCTCAAGACTAAATAGTGATCACTTCCAATTTCAAATCCTCTGTACACTCTGGTGTCCTGCACCAGGGAGAAAACATCACTATCAACAATAACATAGTCAATGAGACTTTTCTTATTCCTAATCTTCTCTCCATGTGAATTTTTGCACATTTTTATGTTGGAACATGGTGTTAGTAATAACCAGTCCATGTCCTGAGCAGAAATCCAACAGATATTTGCCATTATTATTAGCTTTGCTCTTTTCTCCAAATTTTCCAAAAATATTTTTGTATGTCTCACAATCATTTCCTACTCTGCTATTTAGATCCCCAACAAGGACCAACTTTTCCTTTTTCATTGTGTCAGTTGCTTTTTCTAAAGCATCAAAAAATTCCTCCACTTCTACCTTAGTAGAACCTTCTGTGGGACCATAGGCACAAATTAGTCTCATTGTCCAGTTCCCCATTCTCATATTTGCCCACATTACTCTACTTGAGACTGACTGCCATTCTAGAAGATTAGCCTCGTATTTTGTGTTGAATACTATGGCTACTCCTTCTTTTCCTTGATTGTCATTGCCTGAATATAACATTTTGTATTTATTGCTCAGAAAGATCTCACCAGTTTTGGTCTTTTTTTTTTGTTTCAGTCACCCCTATTATGTCGATCTGGTACTTATCTAATTCCTCAGCTAGCTCCATTTCTTTGCCATTCAGGCGTCTTACGTTGATAGTACCGATCCTTAACTCTGGTGATGTTGAGTTGTTGTTTGTTTTCAGATTTGTTCCAGTAGCTGACTTTTCGCTGTTCGCCCTGGTTCCCTGGCAAAAACAACGGGGGCCTTGTTTAACCGAGCAACGCCACAGCCGGCATGAAATTTTGTCATGTTGTACTATCATTTTTTATTTTGGTTTAACCAATAAGAATACAATTTGATCGGCTAAATCCCAAATTGCCAGCCCATCCTCGTTCGTTCAGTATCAAAGTAGATACCCAACAGGGTGCACCATGAGAAGGTGAAGATTGGACATTAGGTCAGAAGCCCTGGTCGGTTCTCTGCATTCCTTTAAAGGCTATGTGGAGGTCTCCTCTCAGTTATACAGCTTTGACCCTTAAGCACCCCCTAATATTCATTAAGCAGCAAAATACGAAGGAAGCAAAATTTGTGAACCCGCACCAATGTGGGATTTTTTTCCCATTAAAATATAAAAAATAACAAAAAATAAAAAATATATAATAAAAATTAAATACCTTTCTTTTAAGATAAAAAAATCTACTTAGTCTTAAAACATTTTCAATTTATTTTCATTATTTCACAACCCCCCTCAACAAAACCTACGGTCCCCAAGGGGGCCACGGCCCACAGTTTGGGAAGCACTGCTCTAAAGGATTAAACAGGAGTAGTAAAGTTTGGAAAGTGCACAATCTATAGTAGCTTTATTCTATCGTGTTTTTGTCCACCTGCACTTGTTAAAGTCAGACAAATTTGTAGACAGAACATTGTTTGAAAATCTGACAAAAGAAAGGAACTGATGTCATGTATGAAATGATTGTTAAAAAAATGACAACTGTTGTCAAGCCAACAGTTTATTCTGTATTTCCCCTTGTAAACAATTTTTCTGAGGTGGGTAAATTTTCTTGATAAGATACACTGTATTAATGTATATTGCCAATATGTGCATGTGTTGGCAGTATAAATATCTTCC
Source organism: Typopeltis vanoorti (assembly GCF_054136105.1). NCBI lineage: Eukaryota > Metazoa > Arthropoda > Arachnida > Uropygi > Thelyphonidae > Typopeltis > Typopeltis vanoorti. The sequence goes on along the minus strand of NC_143566.1, from coordinate 40,405,596 downwards.
ACATGCATGTACATATAGAAGATGTTTATACTAATGATCTGTTTATGTAATGATAAATTACATAAATTTACAACACAAATAATTTTTTCATATCTGTTTCTTGAAAGAGGGAAGAGAGAAAACAAAAACATTTTACATAAAAAGTTTCAAGATACTTGAGATTGTGATATTCCATACTTTGCCATTTCTTGCAAGAGCTACTGGCCTAATCCATGATATCAGTGACATTACTGAGTAAAAAGAAAATGTTTAAAATATGATTGCATTTGGTATTCTTGATTCCAGAAAGTACACCTGTAGGCCACACACAGGTACTTTACAACAGATTATGCCACATTACACATACAGTATTTATGTCTAAGTCTGGAAAAGATGTTGAAGCACCAGCAAACTGAAAAGTCTCTAAAAACATTGCAAAGTGTGTCAGAAAATGCAAATAAGCAATATGCAATTAAATGTTATGGTCTGTATATCAACTTCTCCCATAACTTATATTTAAAAGTACAGATATATATATATATAAAAACTGCATCAACATTTGGACTGCCACAACACAACAAAATAAAAATTACCTCGTAACGGGAGATTTCGTTCATGTCCAGTAACTCTGCGCAGAGCAGGATGGGCAAGAGGTGAGGACACTGGTTGATTTATTCCTGTAGAGGACCCAGGATGACTAGGCAGGGACACCTAAAAAAAAATTTTTTTTTTTTGCTTTTCTGAATTCAGTAGAAAAATTTTAATTATTTCTATTAATATAAAAAAAATACATAAAAATTCAGAATATTTACCCTTCAAAACAGAGATAAAATGCCATAAGTATGTAATCTAAATCAACTTTATAATATGTAAATATATAATATTATAGTAAAAGGTTTGTTATCCAACTAGCTAACTGAGCAGAGCTAAGTCATTTACAATTAACTATCCTCCAGTTTACCAGATGAAAGCTCTGCAAATTACATCGTTCTTGAGTAAAATTGCTAGAAAAACATTGATACATGTGACTTAAGCCAACTATTTCATCAGATCAATAACAATGAAACTGCATACATATATGGCCTATTCTAATTAAAATATTTCCACTGTTCTCTTTGTTCCCCATCTATGTTTCTAAATTTTTTTGTAGTAATACTTTCTAGTCATTTTAAGAAGCTATCGTTTGGTGATGGAAGCTATCCAATAAATATTCTGTAATGAATTGTGTATCCAATTACCCATCATTCTGCCAAAAAAAAAAAAAAAGAGAAATAGCTTATCAAAAGGAATTTTTTAGACTTACACAATAGCAAGTTTTTCTTTAAATTAGCAGTCATTAAAACTATATTTTTTTTATTGATAATCCTATACTGGTACCATGAAAGGGCACAAAACTAAAGAGAAAGAAGAATAGTTATTACCATCAGATTTGAAGGTCTTAAATACACTGTTTGAGAAATATATAAGACTAACACATGTTCCGAAACACAGATATGAAGGGGTATTGAGTAGCTGCTGAACATGCCTGAATCCATTTCCGAAGAGAGAAAGAGAATTATCAATGCCAATTCTGATGAACAGTGTTCATGGAAGTATTTGCAGAGCATGTAAGCAGCAGAAACTGAATGGCATCTGAAAGCTTGAGTCATTAACTTATTTGTTCTCTTCTGCAGAAAAAAGTATTTTTAGAGAGCTTTTAAAGGCACCACCCCAAACTTGAGAACATTAACACAATGGTTGAACCAGTTTGCATGGATTTCACTGAGAGGTAAAGTAATGCTTTGGACAAAAGAGGAAACAATTTTTTTGAATGCTGAAGAAGCTATATTTGTAATATGTTGTATGCTAAAAAAGAACTATAGATTGGTGTAATCCAAAGAAGAGAAATACAGCAATCCCTCGATTAGTGCACCTAATGAGTTCTTTAAAACAGGCGCATTAATCTAAAATGCACTAATTGAATATAATAACCTATGGGAAAATGTATAATTCGTTTCTCAGATTTCGTTTTTGACAGTTCATTTTTTTTTTTATATAAAAGTATTAGGGTATGTCTCAGGGTCTAGTTAAAGGAAAACCATGAAGCTGAAGACAATATAACATTCAGAATATAAATTTATTATTCTACTTCTTAACAATGAATTGACGTAAAGTAGTTTGGCAGGCATTTTGTTTCTTTTTTTTATACAACTTACGGCATGGCCCTATTGCCTCTTCTATTCTTCTGCAAATTTTACTGCTTCTCTCTTCATCAGGGTCAGCCTCTAAGCATTGCTGCTTAAAAACTTTGATTTAAAAATAATTGTACGAAAAATATTATTTTTCGTACAATTATTTCGTAAAATAATATTATTATTATTATTTTTGGAATAATATTTTCCAATTGTTTCTGTGAAATCTCTATTGGCTGACTATCAGTGGTTAAATTTTCTTCATATTCTTCGGGATCTTCCAGCTGTGCACAAAATTTAGCAGGTCGGAATCACTCAATTCCTCAAAATGAGATTTAATTAACTCTTGGACGTTATCATTGAAGGGGAGAAATAAATGAAGGACATACGAATTGGTTGCCAACACGCGAAATCACGTGCTTTATAGATAAAATTTCCCAACTATTATACAAGCAAAATAGTTAACACTTTAAAAACTACAATAATCATAAAAGAGAAGTTAATTTTCCAATGTGTAATAATAAACAACTCATCCCAGAAGATGGATTGATTACCCTATTATCGAAATGGATTCTCCTTTTTGTGAGATGCACAGAAGTGTCAAAGGGTCTCGAATCTGTGGGCGTACCATAGCAGACGACAAATTTTGGCAGTAAAAATTTGGAACATAGTATAAATAGGGAAGTAGTGTAGTATATCATTAAAAATAACTTTGTAAAATGTTTTAAATCGGTAACTAAATTATTTCATTCTGGTGAGTGATTTTTTAAAATAGTTAGCCATAGCCATAAAAATGTATAGATAGAAAATTTTTAAAATCTGTAACATTTATTTTTAAGATGTATATAGGCACACAATTAGTGTGCCTATATACACTATAAAAAAATGACACACTAATCGGGGTCGCATTAATCGAGGGATTACTGTATTTTGTTAAAAGACAAAAGTTTGAAAAATAAAACAGGATTGAATTTTGCTAGCACTGGAATTAATAAGGCTATCAAAAGTCAACAAAAAAGGATATCTCCTGTTGTTTAACAGTGATACATACTAGTAATCGTTTATTTGAGATTTTCAGCCAGTATAAAAATTCTATCAATGGTTTTCTCCATTATTTTAGCAAGAACCAAAATGAGAAAACTGGATGATATACAGCTTGTCTTAGGAATGGGTTGAATGGATTTATTTCTAGGCTGCAGGATAATTTTCAGTGGAAAAGGAAAAAATAAAAATGCGACAAAAAAACATGAGTCAACCCTGATGCACAAGCCTTTAGAACATCTGGAGAAAATCTATCAAACCTGGACACATCTGCTCTGGACAAGATCCTAATAATCACTTTATGGTGAAAGATCAAAGAAGCTTATCCAGAATGGTAGGACATTTATCATTCACTGAAATTTCAATGAAAGCTAACTACGATATATACTCGATTCTTTCTTTTTTACAGTCCTCTGGCATACCCCAATGCTTAAGATAAGGGATAAGAATTTAAAGTAGAATCAGCAAACCAATGTTCCTATATTAATAATAATTGTTTTAGTGATGCAATCAAGAAATGTTTGGATCAAAAGACAGAAAACAATCCAACCAAAGAAACAAGGTACAGAAATCATGATTCAGTCCCACTTGATATTCTAATAACATAAGAATTGGATGAATTTGTGAATGTTCTTTCATGAAAGAAGTATTACTGCTAGATTGTGTTCTGACTGCTTGGAGGATAAACAATATCTGTGAGTATGTTGGCGATAAATACTTTGTCATGTATAATTGCTGGATCAATGCAGTTTTAAAAGGAAAGCCATTGTAAGCATTAACATCTTCAAGAAAGTAACTTCACTATTAGGAAAAGTGGTTTGCAAATAATCAATATTCAAAAATAAAGATGATTTTCAGAAAGGTTGATGGCATTAAAGAAGTAATAAATAAAACAAATTAATTCGATAAAATTGAGCCAAGATATTTAACTAAAGATAAAAAAAAAAAAAAGAGGAGAAACTAAGTTAGAAAATGTAATACATAAACAGTGAATGCATGAACATATATTCACTTTATGTTCATACATTCACTGCCATATAAATCAGTGAACACATGCACAAATTCCACCTCTGACACAGAAGTATCAGAGGGTAATAAGGCTAGAAAAAGCAAAAATTTACTTTCTAATAGGAAAAGTAAACATGGTTTTGCTGATTTGGAAATACAAGTAAACATTTTTGGGTCAGGAATTAGAGACCATGAATGTTTATGATATGAGTAAATGGCTCTAGAAAGTTCAACTTTTTTTCATGTATAATCTATTTAAATCTTTTTGCCAATTTTTCATATTTGTTCGAGCTGAAATTGAGGGATGCATGATTTAACACCTTTCATCCGGAAATCCAGCTTAGTCAATACTCAGACTCCTCCACACCTGGCAGAATAGTAGCAGCAAAACTAGCTATCTTTACCTAGAATTTTGTCTCCTAAAATGATATTTAATACACTATCTAGCAGCCGATTTGTGGAATAACCATTTTATAGCTGTATCCTCAAAAAGAAACATTGGGGATCTCGATGCTGTGACATCATCAAATTCCTGATATGTGCTCTCAGGGGGTGTATAGGATAATTATGATAGTACTACACGAAAAAGTTACACCATTACTAACTTCGGATCAATAATTTTCCACCAAATTAATCTGTAATCTGTCAAAACTCTAATATTATCAGATCTTATATTTCTGCCTTTTAAGGCACTTTTAACTGTATCAATCCATCTACATTTTGGTCTTCCTGGCAAGGAACTCTTGTTTTGCTAATCTTCCCACACCCATTCTGTTTAAGTGACAAATCATACCACCTGAGATTACCTCTACTAACACATTCCTAAATGCTAACAATGGTGAATTCTTTCCTAATATCCTCATTTTTGATGTGATACTGCCATCTGTTCACTCCACTAATCTTTCTCAGAACTCTTATATCGAGGTCTCTAGTCTCTGATTAAGTGTTTTATTTCTAACCAAGATCTCAGATCCATAAGTTAAAATTGGCATAAACACTGTCTTGTATATAGCTAACTTAGTGTTTTGACTAATTTCTTTCTTATTCCATATAAATTTTTTAGCTGACTTCCTACCATACCAGCTTTACTAATTCAGTAGGCTATTTCCATATTTATTTACCATCTTCACTAAATGCTGTGCCTAAATAGTTGAAATGTTTTATTGTTCTATTAGTTCATCATTTAGGATACAGTCGATGTTTTCAATGTTTCTTCCTATTTTTATCGTCTGTCTTTTTTTATTGCTGATTTTCATAACAAATTTATTACCACAGTTATTCAATTTAGTCAGGGAATCTTGCATACTTATGCTGGATTTCTTCAGATGTATGACATAACTTTGAAAACACCACTTATGCTGATTTGAAAGAAATGAGAAGCAAAAGAACACCTGATCCATTGCTCTAGATCAGGGGTCGCCAAACTTATTTGACCGTCGACCCCTTCAAGAGTTTCTTGAATTTTTATCGACCCCCTCTATTTTACTATTACGTAATTATAATAGGACAAGCAAAAAAGATGCTTATGTGAGATTTTAGATTGTTTTATTTTATAGTTACAGTGTTTCTTGTATGTATAATATAGTATATATTATTATATTGGCTTAACGTCAAAGGGATACGTTTTTGTTTTTGACGTCCTTCTTAACATTACATATTTGATAGGAGGGATAAATAATATGTAAAATATAAAATTTAATTTAGATAACAAAATAATAATAATACAAGCTTCCTATAGGTATATATAGGATGTACCACGGGCAGGAACCATGGACATCTGTTTATTGGTAAATACGTCATTTTGGCCTACATGATTGGCCTCTGTAATTATTTTCATGACCCTGCTCCATCTTACAGGTCCTATTCATGTCACTGTTCCCACGATTCACTCTTAATTGCATTGTCATTCAGGATGGAGGTAATCTAAGTTAACCGAATTAAATATTACCCGTACAATGATGTCTTATATTTTTCTATCGACCCCTGAGCCCGAATCGACTCCTAACAATGTTATATCAACCACTTTGGTGACCACTGCTCTACAGTGTCAATGGTTTTCAGGCACTTCAAGCTTCCAATTAAGCAAAGTAGTGATATCAAAGTCTGTGACCTCATTGCATCAATGATACATTATAAAAAATTACAAGTTTGATGTTGTCACAATGTGACAAAGGATGATATCATTAAGTTAGCTAGTGCCACCACTTCATACAAAACTGGACAAACTTCTCTCGCCTCATAAAAGTGACCTGTGATGCATCAAGAAGCACATCAGTAGTGAGCAGCAAGCTCAAAGGTACTTCCCCAATCACAAGCCCAGACCAACTTTACTTTCACCTGTCAAGAACAATGGCATCAACTTCAACAACTAAAAGAAAAATGCTAAGGCATGATTGAGGTTGGATTAATGATTATATATATATAAAATAATAATAATAATAAAAAAAGGAATATTAGTGCAGAAGTCAAATTCTACTACTAGTCACTGTGAAAGCCAGAATATAGGCACTACATGGAAAAAGTGCATGACATAAGTGGTCAAAAACAAGAGAAACTTCTAATTCGCTTCACAATTATACATGGTGTCAGTTCCAACATCTGTGTTCAGTCTGCAAAACCCAAATTACTTTTACTGAGAGAAACTCAAAGCACTCACTCATCTCACAGTGTCTATGCATGTTTGCTCTGACATACTATGCCAAAGAATCAACCTAGAATCACTGACTATGATATTCTTTGGATGAAAATCTCTCTGCCCCACTGAGCAAATTCATCTGTTTCTGTTGATTTCTTAATGCTACTGACCATTTTGAACTCTGACTTCCTCTCTCTGAATGTTAATTTTCTCTAGTCCCACTTTCCTCAAACAGTGAAGTTAGCATCCTTGGAGATTTTAATGTTAACAACACCAACTGGCATTACTCTTCTAATAGCACAGAGCAAGCAGGTAGAAATGCTGAGATATTTACTTTGAAATACACAAATCATTCACATGCCCACCATAACACCAGATACCTTCAATAACTTCTGACCAGGTGTCTTTCAACATGGAGAAGCAGTGGTTGAGTACTGAGGGTTCCCAAATTGCAGAGCTTCTGACTATCGAGTCTTGTCAGCCCCCGCAACCCCTCGAAGGAACCTCATTTCATCATTTCAGCCGCTTGGATTTGTGTCCACATTTTTTCGGTCATTACCCATCTCTCATGAACATAGGTGACAATGGGGACAGACCATATTGAAGACGGCCAGCTTTGACTTTTGGCTTAACTCCCGCTTCAATACTACCGAACAGCAAAGCTCCAGCAATATTGCGCTTGCTGAGCCAATTTGAGTATCTAGCTCTACGTTCCACTTTCCATCACTCGTGAATATGGACCCAAGGTATTTAAACTTCTCCACCTGCCTCAGTGGGATTCCACTCACATATAGAGTGCACTGGGATGGTTGCTTTGAAATCACAAATGGTTCCGTTTTGGCCACACTGATCTTCATCCCGGCTTCTGCACAAACAGCTACAAACCTATCCAGGGTCCGCTGGAGGTCATTTGTGGCAGAGCTAAGCAGGACAAGGTCATCTGCAAAAAGCAGACGTCCAATGCTACATCTTCCAATTTTGACACACTCACTGCCTTGGTTGTGCCTGTCAATCCAGTCCATAAATATTATGAAAAGGAGGGGTGGCAGAACACACTTGGAGGAGACCAACAGAGACTGAAAGGTTCAGACCTTGTGCTGTTTACCCTGACACAAAACTCTGGGCATTCACACAGGGACTTGATGGCAGCTAATAGTTACTTATCCCGAGGAACCCGGTTATATGCCTTCTCCAAGTCTACAAAACATGTGTAGACATCCTTGGCATATTCCCAAGATTTCTCAAAGACTTGCCTTAAAGTGAATATTTGGTCAGTTGTGCTTCTACCAGGATGAAAGCCACATTGTTCTTCTTGGAACTTTGACTCAACTATGCTCCTGCACCTAGCATATACATTTCCAGGCAGGTTGAGCAGAGAGATGCCACGATGGTTGCTGCAATCTCTCTGGTCTCCCTTCTTGAAGACTGGTATTATTATGCCTGTCTGCCACTGCTTTGGTGCTCACCCAGATATCCAAGCAGCCTGACAAACTCGAGTCAGCTAGAGAACGCCATCCCGATTTAAAGCTTTTAGCATTTTGGGCCGAATTTCATCATCACCAGCAGCCCTGCACGATTTTAGCTATTTTATTACTAAATGGACCTCTTCTGCTGTGAGACTAGTCATCGCCCCGATCTGCACCTCTTGGATGTCCACAGCTGCCGAGCCACCCAGGTTAAGAAGGCTCTCTCAAAGTATTCCCTCCATTTGTGGAGGGAATCCTTCAAGGATTCCATCCACAAATGGAGGGAAATTGAGGGAAATTTTAACAACTTCCCAGTTGTTAAAACTGAGAAGGATTCCCTCAACAACTAAGTTGTTAATTAATTCCATTAACAAATAAGTTGTTAATCCTTCTCGGTTGTTAAAAGTGCACCATCAGAGGCCTTAATTGCCCTTGCTGTGCATGATTTCCTCCCTCGAAGACGGTGGACGGTCCCAGAATACCTTGTCTAGATTTGCATAGGATGAGTCTAATCTTTCTCCAAAGGATTCCCAAGCCCTCTGTTTTGCTATCTTTACTGCCTTAGCAGCAGCTTTTTGCACCTCAGGTGACCTGACCCTAAGCCATGTTAGGTAGGACTCCTTTTTTGCCCGGACAGCTTTTTGGACCTTTTGGTGCCCATCACCACGCCAAGCCGCTTTTTTGCCACAGCACGAGAGTGAAGAGGCAGTGACAGCTGTTCTAAACAGCTCCCACTCCTCCTCAACATCTAAGAAGTGATGTGAAACAGCAGGAAAGCAAGGAAGGAGAGAGAGAGAGAGATTGAAGTGGCATTTACGAATGGTGAAGTGGGTAGCATGAGTGTAAAGAATGAGAGAACAAGCATGTAAAACAAACAGGTCTTGGGAATCTCTTTGAACATGGAGATGTTATCTGTAAATTTCTTCCTCACAGCCTCATTCTCCAATGCTTCCCATTTCAAGCAGTATAGCTGAGGTCTACCAGCATTGATGGTAGCATTTGGTTTCTGTAGCCATAGAGTGCAGACAACAAGGTGGTGGTCAGTTGACAGTTCTGCCCCTTGCCTCACATGAATGTCCAGTACTGAGGAAAATATATCTGCTGAGACTATAAAGAAGTCAATCAGAGACCTTTGTTCAAGTGTATCCCTGTACCAGGTATACTTATGGACTTCTTGGTGCTGGAAGAAGGTATTCATTATGGACAAGCTGTTTGTACAGCATAAGTCCAATAATTTCAACCCATTCACGTTAAGGTCAGGGTCTCCATTCCTCCCAACTACATACCTCCATGTTTGGTCATCTGTTCGAACATGTGCATTGAAATCACTCATTAACAGGACTGATTTCATGTCTGCCACCCTGTCAAAAAGCAGCAACTACTTCCTCTAAGAAGGCAGAGTATTCTGACTCCAGATTAGGTGCATAGGCTTGCACTACAGCCGAGTTGTGGTTTTTCATCTGAAGCCTTAACACACATACCTGTCCAACCAATGGGATCCACTCAGCACAGTCTGACAGCTGGGGGTTTGTGAGTATCCCCACACCCACCTGAGTAGACATTGTCGGACTCAACACCAGAGTAGTAGAGCTTCCACTCCTCATCCAGGTCGACAGTTCCAGAACTGCTCCTCTTGGTCAAAGAAAGCCCGACTAAATCTAGTTGGTAGCGCTTGGCTTCCTCGACCAGTTCCTTTTCCTTCCCTGTCAGAGAAAAGATGTCCCAGTTGCCTAAAGCCATAGCTTGGTGCCGTTGCCATTTCCATCCTTTTGCAGAACCATTTATTTGCGCTGCCCCTAAACACCTCCCCAAACATGTATCAAGCCCACTGATGGAGTTTCCTCTAGCAGAGTGCTGAGGAATGGTGTCTAAGGGAGACTATAACATATTTTTCGAACCGGTCCTTCTGCCTAAAACCGAACGGCGCACGATGGACGATGCAATATGATGACCTGACCATGTTACAGTGTTTGTTAGTGCCCTATTAGCACTACCGCCTCGGTTCGGGCTGATCAAGTTTCCCCTCATTGCAGCTAGCTTACATACCTGCAAGCTGTTCCGCTATCCACCACCTGCAGACCCGCCCAGTAGCTGAGGTTCTACATATGTAATCCATATCTGGACTAACACTATGGAAAATTGTGAATTTCAAGTTGTTGCACTTCACATCTCAAAGGCCTTTGACTATTTGTCACAAAGACCTATTAAGCAAGTTTCCATAATGGCCTGCTCCACAACTTCTAACAACTGGGTTGCCAGCTTTCTGACTGGATGCAGATGGTTCCTTATCCTCTAGCCATGCAACTAATGCTGGGGGGGGGGGTTCCCAAGGATGTTCTCTCTCTCTGTCACCTTTCTTCTGTATATCAATGACCTAGTTGACTTGGCTGCCAACCTAATATACAGTTTTGCTAATGACAGCATGTTGCATTCCTTGTCATTAGACAAACTTGCACTACACAAATCACAACTTAGAGAGAGAGAGCATCAACCTCACTATCCTCAATTCTAATTTCCAAGCCATTCTTCAATGGGACTCAGATAATCTTGACAATTTCAATGCTAGCAAAATACAGTTCTGCCTTATTTCCCACAAATACAGAGCTGTTTTCTTCTAGTATTACTTTAAAAAACACTCAAATTCCCATACAAGGTCAGATTTGCTTCTCAGCACCACCACAACATCGAGCCTCTCTTGGCATGAACACATTACAACCATTGCCTCCTTCCTCCTTGGCATCCAAACAAGTTAGGATTCTTCTTTCTCTTAAAGCATTACTTTACCTCTGAATATCTATTAATCTTACACAAATTACAAATCTGCTTAACTATTGAATCACCTCCCAATATGTTCTCAGATTTAGAGCGGTGTCCCTAAGAGCTCCTGAAAAATACTTTATTTAATACAGAAGAGAACAATTAGGCTGATTAATGACCTTTCTTTTCTCATCAATTCACTCTACACACTTTCAATAAGGCATTTAGTTCTACAAATATTTTGATGGAAATTGTTCACATGAAAAATATCAATAATTATTGTCCTCTCTACTAAATTCATTGAAATGTAATGCTGTCACCCAACACCCCTTTCCACCACAAATCCAAATTCACACAAGATTCTCTTTTACCAACTCAATCCTATCCATACAACATGATAGAATTTCATGCTAGCTGTATAACCATGAAATGGTTAAACAATCCCCCACCACCAATTGTTTTCGCCAGGGAACCAGGGCAAACAGCAAAAACTCAACTACTAGAACAAATTCTGAAACACACTCTGACTCAACATCACCAGAATTCAAGATTGGGACTATTCACATAAGAAGCCTGAATGGCAAAGAAATGAAACTGGCTAAGGAATTGGAGAAGTACCAGATCGATATAACAGGGGGGTGACTAAAACAAAAGAAAAAACTGGTGAGATCTTTCTAAGCAATAAATACAAATTGTTATATTCAGGCAATAACAATCAGGGAAAAGAAAGAGAAGCTATTCAACACTAAATAAGAGGCTAATCATCTTGAATGGAAGGCAATATCAAGTAGAGTGATGTGGGAAAATATCAGAATGGGGAACTGGACAGCGATCCTTGTTAGGGAACTAAATAGCAGAGTAGGAAATGATTGTCAGACATACAAAAACGTTTTGGGAAAATTTGAAGAAAAGAGCAAAGCTAATAATAATGGCAAATAGTTGTTGGATTTCTGCTCAGGACATGAACTGGTTATTACTAACACCATGTTCCAACATAAACATGTGCACAGATTCACATGAAGAGAAGAGGCAAGGAATAAGAACAGTCTCATTGATTATGTTATTGTTGAAAGTGATGTTTTCTCTCTGGTGCAGGACACCAAAGTTTCATTAGTTGCAAAAACTTTCCAAAAGCTTTATTGGAAATTAAAGTAGACATCTTTCACTACTTATGTACATAATTTCTGCATTGTTCAGGCACTTATCATAATGGGGCACCAAGTGTTGTATACCTTCATCGTAGAAGGTTACTGCTTGTGACGCAAACCATGTATCGACTGCTTCTTTGACCTCGTCATCTTGAAACTGCTGGCCACCAAGGAAAGATATCAGATGTTTGAACCGGTGAAAGTTGTTTGGCGTGAGGTCAGGACTATATGGGGGATGACAGAAATGTTCTAAGCCGAATGTGGTGAGAAGTTGTTGCGTCGCACTAGTAGAGTGTTGGTGGCCATTATCATGAATCAAAACAACGCCCCCTGGTAAGCATGCCATGTTGTTTATTCTGGATTGCATGATGCAGTTTCTTAAAGGTTTGGAAGTACATACTTGCATTGATTGTGGAGCCTTGACCCAAGAAGTCTACCAGCATCCTTGTCTGTCCCAAAACAGTCATTTTTGAAATTATGGATTCTACAACCATGTTAAAATAACTCTTTTTATTATCCCAACATTTCGATCTTCATATCAAGATCATCATCTGGAGCATATGCGGAGAACCGACCAGGGCTTCTGACCTAATGTCCAATCCTCACCTTCTCGTGGTGCAACCTGTTGGGTATCTACTTGGATATAAACGGACGAGGATGGGCTGCCAATTTGGGATTTTGCCGACCAAATTGTATTCTTATTGGTTAAACCAAAATATAGAATGATGGTACAACATGACAAAATTTCATGCCGGCTGGGGCGTCGCCCGGTTAAACAAGGCTCCCGTTGTTTTCGCCACGGAACCAGGGCGAACATCGAAAAGTCAGTTACTGGAACAAATCTGAAAATAAACCCCAACTCAACATCACCAGAGTTAAAGATCGGTACTATCAACGTAAGAAGCCTGAATGGCAAAGAAATGGAGCTAGCTGAGGAATTAGATAAGTACCAGATCGACATAATAGGGGTGACTGAAACAAAAAAGACCAAAACTGGTGAGATCTTTCTGAGCAATAAATACAAAATGTTATATTCAGGCAATAACAATCAAGGAAAAGAAGGAGTAGCCATAGTATTCAACACAAAATACGAGGCTAATCTTCTTGAATGGCAGTCAGTCTCAAGTAGAGTAATGTGGGCAAATATGAGAATGGGGAACTGGACAATGAGACCTATTTGTGCCTATGGTCCCACAGAAGGTTCTACTAAAGTAGAAGTGGAGGAATTTTTTGAGGCTTTAGAAAAAGCAACTGACACAATGAAAAATTGGTCCTTGTTGGGGATCTAAATAGCAGAGTAGGAAATGATTGTGAGACATACAAAAATATATTGGTAAATTTTGGAGAAAAGAGCAAAGCTAATAATAATGGCAAATATCTGTTGGATTTCTGCTCAGGACATGGACTGGTTATTACTAACACCATGTTCCAACATAAAAATGTGCAAAAATTCACATGGAGAGAAGAGGCTAGGAATAAGAAAAGTCTCATTGACTATGTTATTGTTGATAGTGATGTTTTCTCCCTGGTGCAGGACACCAGAGTGTACAGAGGATTTGAAATTGGAAGTGATCACTATTTAGTCTTGAGCAGGATAAAATTGAATTTCATATTGAAGAGAATAACATGTAAGAAAGTTTTAAAGAGAATAAAAGTTGAGCAGCTCTCAGATGTGAACTGTAGGCTAAAATACACAAAGATTATTGAAGAAAAAATGAAAGAGTTCGAGAACAGGAATCAAACCTTGGAGATTCGGTGGCAAACTCTGAAGAAAACATCGATTGATTCTGCCAGAGAGGCATGTGGTGAGGTTATCTGTAAGGATAAAAAAATCAGAACTCCATGGTGGACACAGGAAGTTAAAGAGGCAGTGAAGGAAAAGAAGAAAGCATACTAAAAGTTCCTGTCAAATAAGTCAGCTTTTACTCTTAGAGAATATTGAGACAAATGCAAGAATGCTAAACACTGTGTAAAACTAGCTAAACAAAAGTCATGGGAGGACTTTGGCAAGAATATAGAAAATAAATATCAAGAAGGTGGCAAAATATTCTGGAGGTTGTTGAAGAAGCTTAAGAATGGAGGAAAGAGTGCTGTAAAAGGAATTAGAGATGATAAAGGTGACATGAAAATGGGAGAAAAAGATATCCTTGAAGTATGGAATAATTACTTTGAAAAACTGCTAAATGAAACAAGCAGTGATGACAGCACAGTGGTAAAAAACACTGACCAGGCATGCAGTCAGGAATACATATCCATACTATAAGTAGAAAAAGCCATCAAAGGCTTGAAATGTGGAAAGGCAGCAGGAGTAGATGATATTCGACACCAGAAATGCTGAAGTATGGTGGTATAAGAGTCTTACAGTGGCTGCACTGCATAGTTCAGAAAGCCTGGACAGAGGGACGAATTCCCGGTGATTGGAGTAGAGCTCTCATAGTACCCATATATAAAAAGGGAAATAAAACTGCATGTGAGAATTACAGAGGTATTTCCCTACTGAGTGTTCCTGGCAAGATCTATGCAAGTATACTTGAGAAACGGTTGAGAAGAATTGTGGAAGAAAAGCTTGGTGAAGAACAAGCTGGATTCAGGCCAAATAGAGGCTGTCAGGATCAGATCTTCACTTTACGACAAATAGTCGAGAAAGCATGGGAATATAACAAAGATCTGTATTTAAGTTTTGTCGATCTGGAAAAGGCATATGACAAGGTGCCAAGAGAGAAGCTATTCAATACGCTTCAGTTATATGGTGTCAATGGGGCATTATATCAAGCAATACTTAGTCTTTATTTGAGTTGTAAGTCAGCAGTTAGAATTGAAGGAAGTACAGGAAGAAGGTTTAATGTTAAATCTGGTGTGAGACAAGGATGTATGTTATCCCCTCTGTTATTCATTATCTATATGGATCACATTATGAAGGAAAGTGGTATTAAACCTGATATCAAAATTGGAGATGTTAATGTCAGCTCTTTGCTTTATGCGGATGATGTTATACTTCTAAATAAATCCGCTACAAGTCTGCAAGATTCTCTGACTAAATTGAATAGCTGTTTTAATAGATATGGTATGAAGGTCAGCAATAAAAAGACAAAGACAATGAAAATAGGCAGAATCATTGAAAATGTCAACTGTGTTGTGAATGGAGAACCTATGGAACAAGTAAAACATTTCAGCTATTTAGGCACGATTTTTACTGAAGATGGTAAATTAAATATAGAAATAGACAACAGAATCAGCAAAACTGGTAGGGTGGGAAGTCAATTGAATAAATTCATATGGAATAAGAGAGAAATCAGTCGGAACACTAAATTAGCTTTGTCTTTTTATTGTACAAGAGAGTGTTCAAACCAGTTTTAACTTATGGATCTGAGAGCCGGGTCAGAAGTAAAACACTTGACCAAAGACTAGAGACCACAGATATGAGTCCTGAGAAAGATTATAGGCATGAACAGATGGCATCAATGGCAATATCATATTAAAAATTAGGATATTAGGAAAGAACTTGACATTGTCAGCATCCAGGAATGCGTTAGCAGAGCTAATCTTAGGTGGTATGGTCACTTAAACAGAATGGGCGAGGAAAGATTAGCAAAACAGGTGTTCTCTGCCAGGTTGGCAGCAAAACGACCCAGAGGAAGACCAAGATATAGGTGGATTGATGCGGTACAAAATGCTTTAGACGATAGAAATATAAGATCTGATAATGTTGGAGTCTTGACAAGTAACAGACTGATTTGGAGGAAAATTGTAGATAGGAAATTAATGATGTAATTTTTTTCATGTAGCACTATCATATCCTGTACACCCCTTGAGGGTACATGGCAGGAATTTGATGATGATGAAGCTGCGTTACATTTCAAACCGTAAGCTAGAGAAACAATGATTTGATCACATGCTACTCACTGCCATGACCTGTAGTGAAAAAAAAAAATAATTACATCAAGCTAGATTTAATTTATGATTACATGAATAAACATTCTTGCTTACAGATGGTTTTCCTTCCATTACAATGATGTCCTATTTCTATTATTACAATTGTTATTTTTGATTTAAAAAAAAAAAAAAATTATAAATTACAACACGAATAAACATTCTTTCTTATAGATTTTTTATTTAACAGTGATGTCCTATTTTTTAGAATTGAAGTTGTTATTTTAGATTTAGGATCCTGGGTTTTCTACAGTCCTGTTTATAGTTGTTCTTAGAGAAAAAGTATTCGTGGATCGAATATATGCCTTCGATATGTATGGGATTTTTAGGCCATCATTATTGTTTAGATTGGGGTGGTTGATAACGATCTCACAAGCTTCCTTAAATTTGCATTCATACCATGTTTTGGTGTGATGTAGACCAGTGCTTCCCAAACTTCTGGATGTCAGGGCCCCCTTTGCAAAAATTAATATATTTCACGCCCCCCCCCCCCCCCTCGAAACAAAATCGTAATAGAGAGAGATATTATTATATTTATTGTATTTATATTCAATACAAAACATACACAGCGAATATTGCAAAAATCAAATGCATATATTACATTTTTGCCTCTTACTGTTTGGTTCTGAAGACAATGCGGGCTGTTCTGGCAAAATATGAATGTAAAAGATTTTTTTTATATTTTTTATCAACCACTTATCCATCTCAAGGTTAAATTTTTTAATTAGAATAGATCAAATAATATCACCACTTACCGATACTGGCACACCACTGACTGATAACATGAAATTAGTGAATATTACCTGAATAAGGGAATCCCTGGACCAGTAACATTTTTCTCTTTTGTGACTTTTCTCCCTTTACGGTAATTAAGCCTAACGCGAAACAGACAGCAAAGGCAGGTTATTAAAACGTGCATATGATTGGTGCGGTATTAACAAAAGATCGTGCAACCGAAAGATAAAAGCATAGCTGACAATTGAGTTGAAATGCTAACTCTCTTCAACCGAATTCCATATGTGAAACTGCCATTACATATATATATTACTTAGTTTTAACACTTTTACGAATTTTAATATGTTCCATTGAATTTTATTGCTGCCTTGGGAAATCGAACTCACACACATCTAATTAATAACAATAGTTTTTAGTTAGATACTGTGTTTGCCAATGCAACATGTGGTTTTGTTTCAGTCTATACAGCATAGTTTCTGTATGAGGGGACATGTGATTCATTAATTAGTGTGTTTTTATCCCAGTTGTCTCTAATTGCACTATTTGTTGAGAAATATACACAGACTCCTCATTCCTTATTCACTGGCATAATAAAAGTACTTGTTTTTATTGCCTCTGCAGTATAGTGGCTGTTAGGGAGGGAGTGTTGTTTACCACTGCAAGCGAGTTGCTATCTCCCCACATGAACTTGTTTAAGCTTTTTTTCATGTGTGAAGTATATGCGAAACTTTTATTGGTAACAGAAAACTAGCTCGGATGATAGTGATAATATAAAACGAGTTCTGATATGTATATAAAGTCAATATCGACAGTCCCTGATTACGAACGGGTGATGAAAGGGACAGGAAGATTTGGAGCTTCCCTGGAGAGCATTCGAAGTGAATACAATTAACCACCGCTTTGAAATGAAACATATGAATAAGCAATATTTACTAATATTCATTAAGTGCCGAAATACGCAGGAAGCAAAGTTTGTGAACCAACACCAATGTGTGAATTTTTCCTTTAAAATATAAAAATTAACAAAAAAGAAATAATAAATAATAAAAGTTAAATACGTTTCTTTTAAAATAAAAAAATCTACTTAGTCTTAAAACATTTTAAATTTGTTTTCATTATTTCACGGCCCCCCTCAACAAAACCTACGGCCCCCAAGGGGGCCGCGGCCCACAGTTTGGGAAGCGCTGATGTAGACAACTAGTGCTTTTCCAGTCAATTCTATATATGGTGTTCAGGGCATGATCAGAAAGGCCAGCTTCACCATAATTATTATATTTGATATGTCTTTATGTTCTTTTTGTCTGATCGGAATTGTGCGTCCTGTTTCTCCTATGTATGTTGCAGGTGCAGTAAATACTGCATACTCCAGGGTGGGCCAGCAGAGGGAGTGGGTCTTTGGATGAGTTGAGTAAGCTTTTTAATTTTGTAGAAGGTTTAAAGGTGGCACTGAGGTGGTATTTTTGTAATACTCTGTTTATTTTGTCCGATATCCCTTTAATGTAGGGAATGGTTATAGTTTTACTGTAGTCTGGTTTGTCTTTGTTTTTTATTGAGGTCTTGTAGAGAATTTTGTTAATAGTGTTTTGGATGTATTCATTTTTTTGAAAAATATTGCTGATCACTTTAAATTTGTTTTTAAGTGTCTGTTCATTGGAGCAGATCTTCAGAGCCCTGTTTTTTAGGGTATTGATGACACCTAGTTTTTGGGTTGGGTGGTGGTAGGAGTTTATGTATATGATAAATTTAGTTTAATCCTTTATCCAAGTGTGAGCAAACAAAGTTTGTACCTGAAAATATCTTCAGGACTGAGGTAAGCTAATAACAACACCAGGCAACTCGTAGCAAAGGTGGCCAAGCTACCATCACTCTTATCTCAGTATCTCCCATAATGCAAAACACATCTCCTTGCAGATATGTATAATGTTATGCATTAAGGGAAGGGCCACTACCCATACCGGTTTCGACCTTCATTGAGGTCTCGTCAGTAGGAGCCAGGCCCTGAAGTGGAGATACCAGGCAGAAGCAATGGAGAGGTCATCTTTACCTATAGGAGTTGCCATAAGGTGTGTCACCTTATTATTAAATTACTCTGGATTTAGATGTTGAAAGTTTATTTTGCACTCGGTTAGACTATAATAAATTTAGTTTAATCCCTTATCCAAGTGTAAGCAAACAAAGTTTGGAAAAGTTGAAAGTTTATTTTGCACTTGGTTAGACTATAATCCAGAGTATCCAGAGTAATTTAATAATACGGTGGCACACCTTATGCCAACTCCTATAAGTAAAGATGACCTTTCCACTGCTTCTGCCTGGTATCTCCACTTCAGGGACTGGCTCGCACTCATGAGACCGTATGGGTAGTGGCCCTTCCTTTAATGCATAATATTATACATATCTACAAGGAGATGTGTTTTGAATTATGGGAGATACTGAGATAGGAGTGATGGTAGCTTAGCCACTTTTGCTACAAGCTGCCTGGTGTTGTATTACCTTACCGAAGTCCTGAAGATATTTTCAGGCGCAAACTTTGTTTGCTCACACTTGGATAAAGGATTAAACTAAATTTATTATAGTCTAACCAAGTGCAAAATAAACTTTCAACATTTTTATGTGTATGTATTGGCCAGTATGTGTCGGTTTCCGGTAAACAGTAAAGGAAAGATTGCCCGAGGGAAGACATACAACAAGTGTATCTAGAAACACCATTGTGTTATGTTTTTCAATCTCAATTATGAACTGTATGCGTTTGTGATGCTTGTTTAGGTGGCTAAGGAATGCGTCTAGCGGCCATGAGACCAGATCGCGAAAACATCATCAACGTATCTAAGCCAGACTTTGCGTTTTAAAAGGGAGGAACCTAAAGCACGTTGTTCAAAATGTTCCATATAAAAAGTTAGCAATCGGGGGGGGGGGGGGGGTTAATGGTGAGCCCATGGCTCTGCCTTCTTTTTGTAGGCAGAAAGAAGCGTTTTGCCATACAAAATAACCAGAACGTAATACATAAGCAAAGAGCGCTGTGATATCTGGAGGAAATTTGTTCTGTAAAAGAAGAATTGTGTGTCATTGATCCCAATCAATGATACAATTCTTCTCCTACAAAATTAAAAAGCTTACTCAACTCACCCAAAGACCCACTCCCTCCACTAGCCCACCCTGGAGTATACCGTATTTATTGTGCTTGCAACAAACCATATATAGGAGAAACAGGATGCACAATTCCTATCAGACAAAAAGAACATAAACGACACATTAAATATAATAATTATGGTGAAGCTGGCCTTTCTGATCATGCCCTGAACACCTTACATAGAATGACTGGAAAAGCACTAGTTGTCTACATCACACCAAAACATGGTGTGAACGCAAATTTAAGGAAGCTTGAACCACCCCAATCTAAACAATAATGATGGTCTAAAAATCCCATACATATGGAAAACATATATTCGTCCTACAAATCCTTCCTCTCTAAGAACAACTATAAACAGGACTGTAGAAAATCCAGGATCCTAATTCTAAAATAACTTTAATACTAAAAAATAGGACATCACCGTTAAAGAAAAAATCTATAAGAAAGAATGTTTATTCATGTTGTAATTTATAAATATTTTTTTTTAAAATCAAAAATAACAATTGTAATAATAGAAATAGGACATCATTGTAATGGAAGGAAAATCATCTGTAAGCAAGAATGTTTATTCATGTAATCATAAATTAAATCTAGCTTGATGTTTTTTTTAATTAAAAAAAATTTTTTTTTTTCACTAGAGGTCATGCCAGTGATTAGCATGTGATCAAATCATTGTTTCTCTAGCTTACGGTTTGAAATGTAACGCAGCTTGTCTTGTATATTTATGTATGCTCCAGATGATGATCTTGATATGAAGATCGAAACGTTGGGATAATAAAAAGAGTTATTTTAACACGGTTGTAGAATCCATAATTTCAAAAATGAATGCTGATCACCGTGTAACACTAAAAGAAAGGTCCCAAAACACAGTGCACATGATTTTCCGAGTGGAAACAGGTGTCTTCAATTTCGTCTTGACTGGTGATGAGATGTGCCTCCACTCCATGGACTGTTGTTTGGATTCAGGGATTTCGAGCAACACCCAAGTCTTGTCCCTGGTGAGAAGTCTGCTCAAGAAAGCATCGCCATCCTCATGGTAGAGAGTCAAGAATTCCAACACACTGCTCAGCTGATTCACTTCATGTTGTTCTGTAAGCAACTTAGGCACCTAGCGTGCACACAATTTCTGATAATTCAGTTTCTCTGACACAATTTCCTGAAGACATGAACATGAAACTTCTGGAAATTGCAGCCAGAGTGACATCATAGTAAATCCCCTATTCTGTCAAATCTTCTCTTCAACTGAATGCACAAAATCATCAGTCATTAAAGATGGTCACCCGCTCCGTTCATCATTAAAAAGTCTTGCCCATCTTCGTACCATCGAATCACTCATTTCGTGTTCTCCACAAACCGCAATAACTTGCCGATGAATTTCAGCTACTTTAATGTTCCTCGCATTCAAGAAACGGATAACTGACCTAATTCCACATGCAGCAGGCGATTTGATTTTCTTAGACATAAATATACACCAAGAAGTGTGTGAACTGCGAGAATGTCTGAAAATGGCACCAACACCTTGCAAAAGAATCAAACTCAGCATGCATGTGCATCATTGCGATCGCAGCACTGCAGTGAAAATATTTAAAAAACGGAACTTACTTTCTGGACGTCCCTCATATATAATGACACATTTGCTTACCTTTCTCAATTACAGGTAGGAAATGTACTCATCTTTGCTACCCGAGGTTTAATCATGAAACTTCATTCAAATCATGAGACTTCATTTAAACCTGAGTAGAAAATCCACAACACAAGAAATCTTGTTAATGGATTTTAGGCAATACTATTTTGCAATTTAAGAGTGTCTACCATGTGTGTATGTGATTATGGTGATTACGTATTTACCTGTTTAAAGTTATCAAAGACAGCTGGTAGTAAATAGTCAAATGATTTGGATAACATGAAAATGCAATGTTAAATATCACCCCAATTTGAAATGTATAATTTTCCTTGTTTTATATGAAGAATTGTATATTAGCATAAATTAACACACACACACACACACATAAAAAAAACTTTTTTTTTTTTTTTTTATAATATTCAGAGTAAAAATGAATTTTGAAAAAAAAAAAAAATATATATATACTATAATAATAAGAAAGAATTCAAGCACTGGGAAGGATAACTGAAAACTATTGTGTTACAAAATGCATATCCAAGTATTTTCAGGGAATGGAAAATTGCAAAATACATTTTGAATAATATAATAAAACTATAAAAGTATTCCTTATTATAAAGGGGAAAATCAATCAGGAATTGTGCTATAACTGAGATAACATTTCACCATAACACTGAAGCAGCAAATTAAAAACTCTTACTTTTGTAACAGACAGACTAACTAAGTGAATTTTTGATAACACTTAAAATCATATCTCTTCTTGTATTTAGAACAGTATAACAATGAAAATCAAACAAATCCGAAGAAAGTTATTTATAATTAATACCACCACTAAAATAACCTCTCCAATATAATCACTAATAATAATAAATGATATTCTGTATTTCAAATAAGACAAAAAAGCTTCAGACACTTACTTCCTCACATGATGGAACCAAAGACTGAGATGCCTTAATAGAATCCCATAATGGAGATTCTGCCTTCCAAGCAAGACTCTCCAGAATTTGTTCCTCAATCTAACAAAATCATTTAATACCAGTTATTCAGCATTCATAATAAAAATACAAGTTTCAAGCTATAAAACTGAACACATTTTTGAGGTAACACAACAAACAAAAGTATGTTTCTTTTTGTTATGGGTTTCCTCATTTTTTTTTTTTTTTTTTTTTACCCATTACACACCCTTAAAAAGAATTTGGTTTAACAAAGGCTTCCTTATAGCTTTATAAAAGCAAACCAGCAATTTATTAGTAATGCAACCAACTTTCCTGAATTATAGAATTTCTAATTAAAAGTATTCTTTGATTTTGAAAGTTTATATTTTTTACTTGGTTAGACTATAATAAATTTAGTTTAATCCTTTATTCAAGTGTGAGCAAACAAAGTTTGCGCCTGAAAGTTTCTTCAAGACTGGGGCAAGGTGGTACAACACAGGGCAACTCGTTGCAAAGGTGGAGCAAGCTAACATCACTCCTATCTCAGTATCTCTCATAATGCAAAACACATCTCCTTGCAGATATGTATAATGTTATGCATTAAGGGAAGGGCCACTACCCAGACTAGTTTCGACCTTTATTGAGGTCTCTTCAGTGGGAGCCAGGCCCAAGTGGAGATACCAGGCAGAAGCATTAGCAAGGTCATCTCTACCCATAGGAGCCACCAAACTCTGCACCACCTTTTTATTAAATTACTCTGGATTTAGAGAAAGATGTTGAAAGTTTATTTTTCACTTGGTTAGACTATAATAAATTTAGTTTAATCCTTTATCCAAATGTGAGCAAACAAAGTTTGCGCCTGAAAGTATCTTCAAGACTGGGGCAAGGTGGTACAACTTGGGCCTGGCTCCCACTAAAGAGACCTCAATAAAGGTAGAAACTAGTCTGGGTAGTAGCCCTTCCCTTAATGCATAACATTATACATATCTAAAAGGAGATGTGTTTTGCATAATGGGAGATACTGAGATAGGAGTGATGTTAGCTTGCTCCACCTTTGCAACGAGTTGCCCAGTGTTGTACCACCTTGCCCCAGTCTTGAAGATACTTTCAGGTGCAAACTTTGTTTGCTCACACTTGGATAAAGGATTAAACTAAATTTATTATTGTATTCTTTGATTACTACCTTCATGAAGTTTAAACTGAAGTTACTTAAATAGATTTGCCATTCTCTAGTGGTGTGAGGACAAATGGGTGAATCTCATCTTCCAGGAAGACTCCCTCCAGTTTGAATAAAAAATTATTCAGATAATACTGAATAATTTTTTATTCAGTATTATCTCCCGATATGAAACAGTGATTTCATTACACTAGCTGAGTGTCTAAGTAAACATTTCTTATTATCAATTAAAGCTGTCAAGAAATTATATTCTTAGTTTAATCCTTTACCCAAGTATAAGCAAACAAAGTTTGCATGTGAAGCATTTTCATGATGGGCTACTTGTATATAGAGAAATGACCTCACATCAATTGCCTTAGTATCCCATAGTGCAAAAGTACACTCCTTTTCAGGCATGTATCATGTTATGCATTATAGGAAAAGCCACCACCCAGATGGTTTTAACCTTGATTGAGGTCTCATCAGTGGTAGCCAGATCCAGAAGAGATACCAATATCCTTATAAGGACTGGCTTAAAGGGGCGAAGCAAGAATGCTTTTCATCTTCCCCATTATCTGTAGAGGACAGTGTAGGGATAAGGTGTTATTATGCTGTTAAAGCACTGATCATGGCAGGAGGGTAACAGCAATAGCCGAGCCTCTGTTAGAACTTCATTGGCTACAGCATTGCCATCCATTACCCTCCAAGGGTATTAATCACCACAACTCCAGCAATGCAAACAACCGAGATACCAATGTTTAACATTAACATTTCTGGCTAGATGGGTGAAGCAAAATTGCTTTTCATATTCCCCTTTGTCTTGTAATGGAAGAACTTTGAATGGAGTGTTTGTGAGCTATATGCTCACCCATTGAGGACAGTGAAGTTAATTGTGTTCAGCTTAACTTAAAATAGATTTTGGTCTTTTATATTTGTTGATTTCTTCTTCATTATATTCCGAGGCTTCCTTGATTAACGGGTTTGGATGGTTACTTGTCTTGGTAAAGAACTTCTCAGCTAGATTTATGAGAAAGGAAGAGATATAAGGGATATTAACTTCTCTATGGATCTGGGTGTTTCTTATGAACCAAGGGGCATCCAGAATCATCCTCAGGCACTTAATCTGTAATCTCTGAAGTTTTAGAATGTTTGAATTTGCGGTGTAGCTCCATGCTGCTGGCGATGTGTAAGTGATAACTGGTAGAATTACCATCTTGTAAATTGTTAATTTTGTTTGCGTGTCCAGTTTACTTTGTCTGTTGATCATAGGGTAGAGCTGTGCTAAGACGTTGGATGTCTTTGAGGTAATGTAACTAATATGTTTGCTGAATAGGAGTTTATTATCAAGAATCACTCCAAGATATTTAACTCCAGTCTGCCATGGAATCTTTATTCCCAATAAATAAATATCCTCCATTGTATGGATTTTCTTTCTAGTAAACAATATAGCTGAGCTTTTCTGGAGGTTAACTTGGATCCTCCAGTCTGCCATCCACTTTTCTAAAGTGTGTATGCTAGATTATAGTCTTTTAGTTGCCAATTTTGGGCTGAGTGATCTTGCCATCAGTGCAGTATCATCTGCATATAATGCAGTGAATGTTGTTCTTGGGGTCAGAGGGATGTCTGCTGCATAGATTGAAAACAAGAGAGGTGCCAGAAGAGATCCTTGAGGTACGCCTGCCGAGATCCTGAGTCTGGTCGAAACCGTTTTGCCTACCCTGACCTGCATATATCTGTCTTTTAGGTAAGAATGTATTACCTTTATTAACCTGACTGGAAAATTAAATTTTATCAGTTTGTAGAGAAGACCTTGATGCCATACTTTATCAAACATCTTCTCTGTGTCGATGAAGATGGCAGCTGTATTGAGTTTCCAGTTGAAACCTTCAGTAATGATTTCTACCAGCCGGTGCACTTATTGAGCTGTACTATGGGCCCTACGGAATCCGAACTGTTCATTAGGCAAAATTCCTAACTTATCTGTTTCTGCTTGGAATCTTGAGAGGATCACTTTCTCTGTCACCTTTCCGAGGCTGGATAATAGGCTTATGGGTCTGTAGCTTTCGGGAAGGTGAGCATTTTTTCCTGGCTTCTTCAGTGGTATGATTGTGGTGTTTTCCATGTAGTAGGGAAATGCTGGAATCTAAAGATGGCATTTGTAATGTTGATGAGATGGACTATAGCCTTTCTTGGAAGTAGTTTTACTATTCTGTTAGTTATGCCATCTGGTCCTGGAGCTTTTTTATTGTTTAGATGGGAGATGATATTTATCATTTTTGTTGGATTTGTAGGAGTAATATGTTTGGAGTTACCTGTGTTCTGTCTTAAGGTTGTCCTAACATGACGATGTATCTTGTACATAAGGTTGATATTTAAATTTGTATACGATGGGTTGCACTGAGATTCTAGGTTATCTACTAGTGCTTCGGCTTTCTCTTCATCTTTGTGAACTGTCCCGTTCTTGGTTTGTATAGGGGGTATGAGTTGCTTTTTGGTGCAGATTGCTCTTAAGAATTTCCATACAGAATGATCTTCAGTGTTGATGTTAGCCAATTTGGTTTCCCATTGATGGTTTCTGTGCTTTTGAAGAGCTTCTCGGACCTGCCTTTTTAGATTGTTCAATACTTTTTTATCTTGTGGGGCTCTTGTATTGTGGTATCTCTTCGTGGCTATTTTTTGCTCTGATTTGATCCATGATTTCTTCAGGGATACGGTTTGGGTTGAAGACAGTGGATTGTCTGACTGATTCAATTGCTTTCTGAATTTGTATGGTTAAGTTATTTATTGCTGTGTCAATCTCTTCCTTTTTACTGATATTGGGCACCGGACCAATATGATCGGGAAGACCCTTGGCTAACTTGACCCATGGTATGAATGTGTGCAGAGGAGAGAATTGATCTGATGAACCTAGATTAAGCACTATGGGACTCTGGTCAGAAGATAATTCGTTGACTGATTCCAATTTGAATTGGTATCTTAAATTTTTAATGATGACAATGTCCAGCACATCTGAGCCACCCGAAGGGCTGAAATGGGTGGGCTCACTGGGGCCGGCCACTACAACAGAGTTGAGCATTGCATAGTTGAAAAGTGTGTGGCCTTTGGTTTTAGTTGATGAGTTGTTCCAAGATGTGTGTTTTGAGTTGAAATCTCCTGCTATTATTATGGAGTCATTTGGACCAAGTATGGAGTCCAGATCTGTTGTCAGCAGAGGAATGCTTGGAGGGTTATAAGCAGCATAGATCTTGAGACTCCAAGCATTGAAGGTATGTACCTCCAGACCGGTCACCTCCAAGTTTACTGTTTTGGGCTTGTCTATTGTATTATGATTCAAATAACTCTTTATATATATGGCTGTGCCTCCACCTCTTGTGCCAATTCTGTCATTTCGGTACATAGTGTATCCACGGATTTTTGGGTTATTAACTGGTCTTAGGTGTGTTTCACCAAAGAAGATGATATCAGCACTGAGACGAGTTGAAAATTCTTGAAGTTCCAAAATCTTGTTCATCAATCCATTTGCATTCCATGCTATTATCTTAAGTTCTTGTTGAGAGGCTTATACGCTGGTTATACATGATAACTAATAATTAAGGAATTGACAGCGTACACTAGAAATATAAATTAAATAAACTTTAATATATACTTCCCGATATTTCGGCAAACGTCACGGCAACGTGACGTTTGCCGAAATATCAGAATATCAGAATCTCAGAACACAATCCTTGTGTTCTGAGATTCTGATATTTGCTGTCCTGCCTGTTTGGCCAAAGTAGGACAGTCAGCCCTAACCACTGAACTAAATCACATCCATGACACTTTCTCAGCCAATGGCTACCCCCCCCCCCCCAAAGAATCCAAAAAATACTTAACCCAGTTATCCACAACCCACCATCCCCTCCCCTTCACAAAAAAAGATTACTCTAAATCCATCACCATTCCCTACATCCGAGGCACCTCTGAAAAAATCAACAAAATTTTAAAAAATCATGACTTGACCACCTGTTACAGACCACATAGAAAATTGGCATCCCTTATCCGCTCCACTAAAGACCAACCACTTCCCCTAGACCTACCTGGTGAATACCAGGTCCCTTGCAGCTGTAAACTGTCCTACTTTGGCCAAACAGGCAGGACAGCAAATATCAGAATCTCAGAACACAAGGATTACATCCGATTTTACAAGTACAGCCACTCTGGGCTTGCAGACCACGCTCTGGATACTCGCCACAGAATAAAATGGAAGAAAGCCACAATAATACACCGCAGCAAGTTCAAATATGAAAGACTATTCATGGAATCTGCTTATAACCCTCCAAGCCCTTAGGAACATGCCAAACCTCAACAAATTTGGATGCATGAGACTGCCCCAAATTTGGGAAACATTTATCAGAAGAACTTCAGCCCAAAGGCCAAGAACTACCAATATAGCCCGCCAGGGGGCACCATCAGGACTTTAGGAAAACGTTAGCTTCCTAGCTTCAGTTCTCATTTGCTGTTAAGTAGTACTTGTGTGCACTTGTCTTTGTAATAAGTTCCCAAGAAGATGGCGACGTGACGTTTGCCAAAATATCGGAAAGTATATATTAAAGTTTATTTAATTTATATTTCTAGTGTACGCTGTCAATTCCTTAATTATTAGTTATCATATTATCTTAAGAGTTTTTGGTTTGAATTTATTATTCATGACAGATGGCTGTTATAATGTTTTGAGTGCTTTGTAGGAATCTCTTTCTGGAAGATGTTGAGGGACATGTCTTGCTGAATTCTTGCAGCATAGTGGCAAGTGAGGCTGTTAAAATGGATGTTATGTTGGAGCTTTCTAGCTCGAGAGATGTAGGAGGCTTAGTTCTTGCAGCCTCAGCATATGTTTTGGTCATGGTTGTTCCTTCTTGTGAGGTAGAAGGAAAGGAGTTTCGGACTGGAAGACGATTTGTTTGGTTGCTTAAAACATTGTTACGTGGCGGAGCAAGACTGACTTTTGTTGGTCCTCGATTTTTTGGATTGGAAAGGCATCCCTTGTAGTTGGCAGGGTGAGGTCCTCTGCAGTTTGCACAGCATGCTGGAGTTGTGCGAGGTTTGGTGCAAGAGATGGTCTGGTGTCCCTCGCCCCACTTCAAGCACCTGAAGGCTGCCTTACATAATTTTTGGGCATGACCAAACCTTTGGCATCTATGACACTGACCTGCAGATGCTCTTTTCCTGAGTGGCTCAGTTGAAATTTTGAGACTGCATACTACAGTCAGTTCATAGATCTGCTTTTGTGTGTTGTTTATTTCCACCAGCACCAAAGGCATGGTCTTTTATCTGATCTGAGCATTCTGCTCACTTTAACTGGGGACAGGGCCTGTCTGGAGAGATCAGTGGACACATCTTTAGGAGTGATACCTTCAGCTATTCCACGTAGAACAACCTTCAGGTTCTTTTCGCTGGGTAAAGTGAAGGTGTTATATGGGACGTTAGCATTGTCCATAAATCTGGTCATCTGTCTGTAATCCGAGACAATAGTGGGTTGTATTTTAACTCCCTCATCTGAGTTTTTAGCCCATAAGAATGAGATGTTTTGTTCTCTTAGGGCTGATGAGACAGGGATCCATTTTTCCTTATCCCTTAATATTACTGGTGGAATCTTTTCTTTATGACTGTTCCCTGTTGTTTTGGGTTCTTCCGCATTGGTGGAGATTTTCCTCTTCTTTTTTCACCAATTGGAACTCTGTATCTGTTTCCAAGGTATGATAACTGCTGTCTTGTGATGTAGCATCTTGCATACTTGGGGAGTGTACTAAATCTGATTGTGTCAGAGTTATGGGCTCTTCACTCATGTCAACCATATTATCCCCTGAGACTGCTGTGGGGGGGAATGTGTCAAAGAGTTTGACTTTTCCTGGCTAATTATCACTCAGCAGCTTTCCTAGTCTGAGGAATTCGAAGTATACTTCCTCAAATTTGGCCTCATTCAGCAGTTTTGCCATGACTATAATTTGAAAATGTGTTAAGACATGGATGGAGAAAGAATAGAGATTGCTCAGGTGTTCCGAGCAGGTAAAGATAATCCTGTGGACTTTTGAGGGTCCACTAGCAAATCCTGTAGACACACTAAGGTGTCTACCAGCAATAAGATGTTACGATATGAAATACAACAATGGCGATACTAGCGGCAGTAGGCCCTAGCGTATCGCCCTTGTAAATTCAATTGACTTACCTGGATGAACCAGTATGGAAAATAAAGTGCCTGTTTATGGCAGCAAGCAATTAACTGATATTACTAATGAATATGCATAAATCTCTAAAAACGTATCAGTCAAATTCATTCACAGTTCACCATCAATAATACACGACATGAAACACTAACACGCGAGCTGCCATCTTGCAATCATCTTCCAAGATACCAATGTTGAAATAATGCAGGAGTCATATATTTCCCATATACAAGTGTTGAAAAGGTGTATTACCTTATTATAAAACACTCTGAATCAGAGAGAGATGTTGAAAGTTTTTTTGCTTGGTAATACTATAAATTAGAGATGCCAAGAAATTATATTCTAGGTTTAATCCTTTAACCTAGGGATACTAAGGCAATTGATGTGAAGTCATTAGCCTCTACATACAAGTAGCTCAGTTGTGAAGAAACTTCATATGCAAACTTTGTTTGATTACACTTGGTTAAAGGATTAAACCTACAATATAATTTCTTGGCATCTTTAATTTATAGTATTACCAAGTGAAAAAACTTTCAACAGTTTTCCCCATACTATTTGCACCAATGATTATAACCTTTAGGTTGTTAGATCTTGAATGATGGTTCTATCAAGAATAGAACTGCACCATTCAAGATTTAACAAGAACAACAATATCAAGCAAAAGCACACTTGTACTCTTGGCAAAACAGACATAACATGTGAAAATGCAGATGTTAACTTTGCTTAAGAAGGG
Organism: Typopeltis vanoorti; assembly: GCF_054136105.1. Lineage (NCBI taxonomy): Eukaryota > Metazoa > Arthropoda > Arachnida > Uropygi > Thelyphonidae > Typopeltis > Typopeltis vanoorti. The sequence continues at coordinate 40,374,954 of NC_143566.1, read as the reverse complement.
AATTAAAATATAAAGAAAGAAATTGAATCCTAAATTAAAATGAAATCGAAGCAGGAAATAAGTATTAGGTTGTACTATGTTTAAAGTATTGTTAAGTAAATGGAAATCTTAAACTTTCAAAAACATCAATATTAAACTATGGCATGTATAAAATCGCATATTGTCGTGCGAATGAAAGTTCAAAGGTTGCAGTTTGACCACCAAAGATGACGTAACGAACGATGAGTAGGCATTCGTGGAAGGCGCTCGAAATTCACATTCCCCGAAGAGAGCAATCCTCATTCAGCGAGGAGGTGACATCGTTCGGTGACAGCAAATAGGAAAGCGTCGTAGACAAGCTTGGAGTACGGAAGAGGGGCGCTATAGAAGAGTTTAAAAATGAACTCACATGGCTTGAGACTCTCTCTTTTGGCTCCTTTTACACATCTGGTTTTGTTTCCTGTGGTGTTCCCCAGTCGCATGTGCCCTCCACGTGGGTTTCTGGCTCATAGTTCCAAAGCGGGTCAGCATGGCTGATATCCGATAAGATGTCTGAAGCTGGCATAGCGGCAATGTGTTTCCAGTTGCTGAGTGGCACGAATCAAAGAAGTTTAGCATGAGATGATGGCAGTGTTTCGAGTTTTGGCCATCAGTCTGGATTTAACTGATGAGAAAGCAGCAAAGGATTCCCTTTGAAGGTAAACTGTGTTAAAAGTAGAGATGCAAAAAGTTCATAAGCCCAGAAGAAACAAGGGAGCTAATTCAGCATGAGCATGTGACTCCCACATGACAGCAGATCACTATACAGAGGAACAATCCATAACAAAGAACAGACGAAAGGATCGAGAAATCGTCTAACAAGGTGGTAACGTACAAATCTTCATTTTATGTATTATCTATTAGTGACGAATGTGTAAAATGGACAGAGATTAGAAAACAAGATAGTGAGATTTTAGAGACAGTTTCCTGTGCTATGTTGATTGAATTGGACTGGTAGTCTACGTTCATAAATTGCCTAAACCCAAGTTAATGTGTATCGGCCGTTAGTAGCAGTAATCTAGTTTGATATCGAGAGCCATGTTTGTGAGTTAGATGAATCATGAGTATGTATAAATAACTTGCCTGTTTGATCACCATTACCTTGATTTACATGTAATTTAGTATTGATCTTGATTAGCTTTGAATATATGTGTTGTTCAAATTGTAAAGTTCTTAGATAATTAATAAGCATGCTTTCCCATGTATACCTGATTAAGAGATTGAATTTTGCCACTCACGAAAATATCAAACCTATGCTTAGAGGGAAAAGGGGAAATTTAAGATTGTCAAGGCCATGACTGTACACTGAGAACTCTTAAATTTACTTAACTACTTAAACTAGATAAAGTATTACTTGACTTCTGGGAAGGTTTTTCTGGATAAGAATTTCTATTCTAGAGCTCTGACTGGCGCAGCATAAACAAATAAATTTTGTCAGAGCTCAAAACGGGAAACTTCCCCAGAAGGTCAGTTTAGAAGTTATATCTCATTAGGCACAAAGAAGAACAATAAAGGTGAATTATTGGCGAAAACGACGACGTAACAAGGTCTTCAAAAAACGCAACAAATTCCTTTCTTCATTCTAATTGCTTGTCCACATGTCATTGTCATGGTATAGCTCTCGGAACTTCTCATGTGAGAGGGAAAAAAAAATAGAGCTTTCAGAAAAAAAAAAGCACTGCTGAATGTGAGATGCAAATTCAAAATCAGGGAAAACAGAGCCACTGGGAAGGTGTGTGCGTCTCACAATGAAAGTAGTGTGTGTGTGTGTGCATGCACACGCACGCAAACACTAGTTTATTGAAACAAGTGAAAATGAAGGGGAAAAAAAGGCTGAATTTGGTTCTGCAGGTAATAATCCTGAATGGAATAGTCATGCACCCAAAGAGTTACTACTACTGGGAAGGAGTGGCCTTCAACTAAAGAAATCAGAATCAGACAAAACCATGGTAAGCAGGAAATGGAATTTCACAGCTACTGCCACAACTAAGAGAGTGACCATGTGACCAAATAACCTGAAAGGTAGCCAAAGGTGTGGAATTTTCATGGATATGTAGAATTACAGAGCTAGTAGTTATGACAAACCTAGGGGATTGCTTGGAGCAATGTCATACCATATGAAACTGATGGGAAGGACATTGGTAGTGCATGAGAAATGCAGTAGTCCCAAAAGAACAGGAAAGAAGTCAGAGTGTAAACATAGTCAAAAGGATAAATCAGATGGAAATTAAATGAATAAATGAGTACCATCATGGAAGAAATTTAAGGAGATTAGCAAGCTCATCAATACAAAGCACAGGCAAGAATGGTGACTAGCCTAAAAGCATATTCACAGTACAAGAGGAAATTAGTTGAGTGAACCAAAGAAAATCCCAAAACATTCTTTTGGCATACTGAAAGTAAAAAGAAGAATGATTATGATGAGATAACGTTAATGAATATTGATATGATAGAAAATCACAAAAGCAAATGAAACTGTTAAATTACCAAGTGATCACTTTGCAAGGGTGCAGTGTATCATCCAGGTAGAGATATTACAGTAACATATGTGTGTGAGAGGGAAGCTAACTTATTATGAGAATATGAAAGTGAACTGGGAATGCCACGTGCCTAATGTGTTTAAGATGCTACTTAGAAAGGATCCCACCCAAGAGAATGAAGTAGAGGAAAATAATTACAACGCATAAAGGAGACTTGAAGACAGAAGTAGCGACTTACTCACCGAGCAGCATTTCAGCAAGTCACGGTGGTGAGGGTTTACAAAGAATTTAGTTATAAGCAAAATTCAGGACTGGATGGATAGGAATACGATAGGTATGTGGGTAGTAGTAGTAGTAGTAGTAGCACATTGTACTAACAAGTATGAAAGTAAGTTTCTTGTCATGAGATGTCTGTGGAAAACAGTTTGAGTTCTCTCAGCTGCTGTGAACTCTGCATTCCATTGTGGTTTTAGGAAAAGTGGACAATGATTCAATGTTCTGAATATTGCAGTTGCGGCACTGTGTAATGCAATTCATGGCATCACTGATAGGAGAGGATCAGACTTACAGAATCAAATTCTGTTGAAGATGAGATGTGTTCTAGTCAGCTCAATTTTCCACTGCAATATCTATAAAGTATACAGCTGGTCATGTAAAAGATTGGATGTCATGGGGAAAATGTCACTCTCATACATGTTATTTTCAACTTTCTATTGAAGCAGAGGAAAGAGATGGAGAACAAATTATTAAGTCACTACCAGTGAAAATGTAGGTTAGCACATGGAAGTGTTATCATGTATTTGCTTAACAATTGTTCCTCTAATGTATATGCACTACATTACAATGTTGTAGCCATTTATCTATATAGGGAAAGATGGTAACTGCCTGGACATGTCCATCTCCTATCTTGTTATCAATGATTGACATAGCAGGTTTCAAATAAGCTTTAAGCTAATTTGCAGCATCCAAGACCTAAGAATTCTTGATGGTATTCAGAAGCAGGCAATCCACTTAATAGATGACCCTTCCCTCACACACACTCTTCCTTCCCCTTCAGTCACTTTATCATAGGTGGTTGTTTTTTTCAGCACTATGCCTTTTCTTGAGATACTTTCATGAGTACTGTTCCTCTGAATTGGTTGCTACCATTCCTCCACTTTTTTCTAACTACAGAAGAACTGGAGCACCACTGGCCAACACCCATACAGTGCCCAGCTGCAAACACGGTGAACTAACTTCTTATCAACTTCTTTCATTCCACCCACCTTTGTTCTTTGGAACAATCTCCTCAATACTGTTTTTCTACTAAGTATACCCCTCCCCCACACACTTTATGACATAGCAAAATGCTACATTTTTCTCCTTAATCACTTGCCCACACATGGGACTGTAGTATTATAGGTCTTGTGACCTTTCATGTGTGGGATCAATAAAAAACAGAAGCTCTGAAACTAATTTCAAATTTTCATCCTGTGTCTTTAAAATAACTACTTATCTAATTTCTTTTCTAATTCATTTTTCAGCTTCTCGAACTGCTTATCAAATTTCTGCATTTGAGGGCCATTGTCATGAGAAGATACTCTTAGATTTACAAGGATTTTTCTTGTATGATATCGAGAAGTTAAATCATCAAGTGCATTAATAAATTTAGCTTGGATGCAAACTCTGAATCAGTGACTCTTCCTTTTGAGCAGCTTCAAGTGCTCTTTTAATATCATAAATCCCTTGTTTGTAAACTGAAACTTTTTAATTCAGGCTTCAATCCATTTCTGAATTGATGAAAAAAAAAAAAAATACGGGACTATTTCCAAAAATTCAATACCATAATCACAAATTTTTTAATCATGTAACAGTTGACCAATCATAAGATTGGGAAAACACTCATTTTGCATTTGTAAACATTCGTGAACTTTCCAAAGATAAGGATAAAGTTCCTTTTTCCTGAAAAATTCCCCAAATCAAATTACTTTTAAAGTTATATAGTCTGAAGTTAATCTTAATCTTCTGAGCAAAATGCTAAGCTTAACATTACAGTTTGGACCTTAAAATTGATAGCATCTGCTCTTCAGACCATCTACCTAATTTTTTTTTTAACTGATTCTGCATCTTCAAAAATTGATTCAATATTTTAATTAAAATCACCATTAAAGTTTGATATAGCATGACTCAAGTTAATATACTTCAAAAATTCTTCATTTTGTCATGAAGATGCAGAACTTTCACCTGTTACACTAGACTTATTCATTTTCATAATCATTCTAATATACTAAAACTACACAAGATATGATAAACACTATTTCTTAACTGATTAATATTCTCTTAATAATCATCTCAGTGATTGTACCATTAAATCCATTGAGTTATCTCCACACAAGTTTGAATCCTGTCAACTGCACCCTTTGTTAAAGTTGGTTCACCAATCCTATTTTACAATGTAAATAAGTTTACCACTAACTTTATAGGTTTTATCCCCAAGGCCTGTGAATTTGGTGGTTCACTATAGTAATGCTACATTTATGAATGTGACATTACTATAGTGTAGCATTACTACCCAAAAATAAATGGAATCTGAACTTGACAGGTGTTTTCTAGTTACAATGATGCCGCTAGGCATCGTGAGCATGCAGTTCAACAAAAGAACATGCAGGTAGATTATTATGTCTCTACACCAACGCTAGTATCAGAAACAAAGAGGTTGAGTTTGTTGCCTTAGTCAATATGTTGCGACCTCAGATTGTAGCCATTAGTGAGACCTGGCTATAAGACTCAGACATACTAACTGGTATCGAGTGTAAAGGGTACAGTATTTTTTTACGAAGGATAGAGAGGAGGGGGGCATTCTGCTAATTGATATCGGATGACTTGAATCCAGTTAGAGTTGAGACCTATGATTGTAGTACTAACAAGATCAATCACATAGTGGGGTATTGTTACAGACCTGGTGGATCGGTTGCTAGTAATGAAGAAATGCAACACCAAATAGAAAACATGCATGTGAAAAGAGTAATCATAATGGGAGACTTTTATTATCCAAATATTGATTGGGTGGTAGTAGAATCTTATGAGAAGAATGAAAATGCATTTATTAAAATGTTGCGGGACAACTTCCTCAAGCAGCATGTGAGAGAAGGAACTCAAGGTCAAAGAGTGTCTGATTTGATTATAGCGTCCAAGAACGTTTCAGTAAAAGATGCAACTATTCTGCCTCCGGTTGGTGACAGTGATCATGTAGTACTCACTTGGAAATTGACCAAGTTTATGAATGTAATGTTCAGAAAATGTTACATGCTGAACTACAAAGCAGGAAATTATGACCAACTGAGGAGTATACTGAGTTCAGTAGAATACGATTGGTTGATGGATGGGAAGAATATCTAGTGCATGGGAAGCATTTAAACAATACTTAAATGACACAATATCAGTGTGTGTTCCAAGAGTTCGAAAAATAAATAGTGTAGGAGAGTCGAATGGATGTGTAACCTTATTATGCAAGAGATTCGTAAGAAAAGGATGATGCTGAAGGAATACCAAGTGCATCGGGATGATGACCGTTATGAAAATTATAAGCAGCAGGCTGAAACAGTCAACTATCGTACGGAAAGCAAAGTGAATATGAAAAGAAACTGGTTCTACATGTTCAAGACAACCCACAAGAATTCTATTGTTATGCTGCAAGTAAAAGAAAGAATGAATATGAAAGATTATAAATGCAGATGGCATGAGGGTTACTGATGCTGAAGAGATTGTTTAACTAATGAGTGCCCATTTTGTTAAAAGTTATCAACCTGGTGTGGAAAGGCAGCAGGAGTAGATGTTTGACCAGAAATGCTCATATATGGAGGTATAAAAGTCTTGCAGTGGCTGCACTGCATAGCCTGGACAGAGGGACAAATTCCAGATGATTGGAGTACAGCTCTCATAGTATCCATATACGAAAAGGGGAAATAAAACTGAATGTGAGAATTATAGAGGTATTTTCCTACTGAGTGTTCCTTTTTATTATTATTATTATTTGAAACCTCCAGGGAATCTAAAGACTCATCGAGGGAGGGCATCCGCTGCACAACTCTGTCTCTACCACTCAATCCACTAACTATGCCAACGCCATCTACCACTGACCACCACCATTAGTATTTCCACAGACAATCACAAACATCCATGTCCACAGTAAGATTTGAACCTGTGGCCTTTTGGCTGGAGAGTGGATACGCTAACCACTCGGCTAGATTTATGGTAAGATTTATGCAAGTTTACTTGAGAAACAGCTGAGAAGGATTGTGGAAGGGAAGCTTGGTGAAGAACAAGCTGGACTGAAGTCAAATGGAGGCTGTCAGGATCAGATTTTTACTTTACAACAAATAACTGAGAAATTGTGGGAATATAACAAAGATCTGTATTTAAAGTTTTGTAGATCTGGAAAAGATATATGACAAGGTGCGAAGAGAAAAGCTATTCAAAATGCTACCATTATATGGTATCACTGGGGATTATATCAAGCAATACTTTATGAGTTGTAAGTCAGCAGTTAGAATTGAAGTACAGGAAGATTGTTTGATATAAATTCTGCTGTCAGACAAGCATGTACTTTATCCTCTCTGTTATGCATTATCTATATGGATCACATTATGAAAGAAAGCAGTATTAAACCTGATATCAAAATTGGAGATGTTAATCTCGGTTCTTTACTTCATGCAGATGATGTTATACTTTTAAATAAATCCAGTACAAAGTCTGACTTGTACTGGATTTTTTTATTCCCCGACTAAATTGAATAACCGTTGTAATAAATTTGGTATGGAAATCAGCAACAACAAGACAAAGAAATGAAAATAATCGACTGGAGAACCTATAGAACAAGTAAAACATTTCAGCTACTTAGGCCCAATTTTTAGTGAAGTTGGCAATTTATATATGGAAATAGATAACAGAATCAACAAAGCCGGTATGGTAGGAAGTCAATTGAATAAATTCATATGGAATAAGAGAGAAATTAGTCGGAACACTAAATTAGCTGTATACAAGACAGTGTTCAGACCAATTTTAACTTATGGATCTGAGAATTGGGTTAGAAATAAAACACTTGACCAAAGACTAGAAACAACAGATATGAGAGTCCTGAGAAAGATTAGGGGCATGAACAGATGGCACCAATGACAATATCATATTAAAAATGAGGATATATTAGGAAAAAACTTGACATTGTTAGCAGAGCTAATCTCAGGGGGTATGGTCAGTTAAACAGAATGGGAGAGGAAAGATTAGCAAAATAAGTGTTCTCTGGCAGGTTGGCAGGAAAAAGACCCAAAGCAAGATCAAGATATATATGTGGATTGATAGAGTAAAAAGTGCCTTAGTTCGAGTCTTGACAGATAACATATTGATCTGGAAGAAAATTGTTGATAGGAAGTTAGTGATGATGCAAGTTCTTCATGTAGTACTATCATAATATCCTGTACACCCTTTGAGGGTACACGCCAGGAATTTGATGATGATGATGTTATAAAGCAAAGGTATAAAAATGCAACAGAATGGCTCTGGTGGTGCAAAATACAGGAAATGGGGGCACAGGATTACATGCTACCATATTAGTAATCTCAGTATGTGACTGTAGCACAATTAGAACAGTTCATCAACCCAGTGAAGGTCATATCAAACAGGATGAACTGTTTACAAACATATCCAAGAGTACTTTAGTTTGAGCTAACCCTTATATGGAAACTTTTGTTTCCATGGAAGGGGTAGCTGAAACTAAACATTACTCTAAATGTTATTATAGACACTTGCGAGTAATCTACACTATGGTAATTCTAGTGATATGCTCCAGTGTAATATGAACATGATGTGCCCTGATATACTGCAAAACCTGCAATGATATGCTGTGAGAAGAGAGCACTACAACAGTTTGGATGTATGTGTTACCCAATTCATGATGTGTCCTGATCCTGTTGCATATTGTCTTACAAACTCCTAATAGGTTTGGGGGAAAAAAAATGTTTTTCAGTGATTTAGTGTGTTAGTGGTTTAGAGATGACTTATTTGGTATTGCTTAAGAATGAATAACTGTGTATCCAAGATACGGACATATTATTACTGTAAATGGGCTAAGAGATAACTGTGAAGCCACACTAGAAGCCAATATGGTTTACTATTTTAAAATACTTACAAATGACTCAATGTTTGGATGTGCTGACCATTCTAAAATTTTCAGATGGGCATACAATATGCAGATATATGTCTGTATATGGTTATCTTCATGCCTTATTCTATCACCATCCTGTTTCAAACATAATCAACTTTTATGAATATCTCATCTCATCTTCTTTATACCCTCTTTTACCTTGTGGTGTCGAGGGTACACTGATCATCAGACCTCAATCCGTTTACAGGATAAGGTGGTCAGCCCTATGCCCCAGTATATCCTATGGCCTGTAGTGTTAAGTTCTCAAGGCCAGTTTGCCTGCTTTGCGGGATGAAAACCCCCAGAATAAACTGAGGAAAAAACCCTGCTGTCCACGCCCAAGACTGGCTAACTTGGCTATGGCTGAGGAAGATCCTTTTTTTTTTTTAATTTACCCAGTGGTAAATTTGTATGTAATAAAAACCTTATATCTGAAAACTTCTGATTCTATAGTATGGATAATGAATCAAAAGAGCCCATTCTTGTCAGCGTTATTGCTTGACAGAGTGTGTACACACATACATGAATATTGAAGGAATACATCGAATTGCAATACTGAATTTAATTAAATATGAGATATTTTCTTTGGATTTTATTGGACCACGATTCTTTATAAATATATGTATACAATCATCAACCAGTTTCACCAGCTTGGGTCTGTCTGACTTCTTCAGGACAAGAATGGTTACACTAACATTAAATGCTACAACAGAAGAATGCAATAACGACCTTAAAATCAGTTAAAAAAATTGAAAAGGACATGCGACATTAAGAGCATAAAGCGTGGAGAATTAATCATTGTTAGGAGATCGCATTTTATAGTTTTTTGGGTAATTCAGTTCTGCTAAACATAGTGAATTTATTAAAGCTTTTCCAAATGTCTTTTAATATCATGCCTTGATTTCTATTGAGATTGTCTCCTGTATGGAGTAGCACTGCAGCTTCTTTAAAGTTTCTACATTTGAAATCTTCTTCAATGTATGGCATGGAGCTGTTGTCCCAATCAATGGTTCGAATGAGGTTTCTGTTCTGTTGTTGACATCTCCGATATGCTCTTTTTTTCGGATTTCTAGGCTCCGTGATGTTTGGTCTACATAATTCAGTCCACAGGAACATGGGATGTTGTATACTCCTGCGTATTTGTGGAAAGAGATGCTGTCCTTAGGAGATCTTAACATGTGCCATGTAGTTAAAATAGGTTTAAAGACAACCCTGATGTTGAAAGACTTCATGATTTTTGCTATTTTGGTGGAGACTGAGCCTGCATAAGGTATGACGATGTGTACTGTGTCACTTGAGGTTGTGGCTGTTTCTATAGAGAATCTTTTGAATTATATTTTGTGGATAACCATTTTTGGATAGAGTTTTTGATATGAGTGAGAGCTCATTAAGTAGATCTTTTTCTTCCGTGATGATATTTATTGCTCTGTTTTTGAGCATATGTATGATGCTAAGTTTTTGTGCATAGTGATGAGCAGATTTAAAAATGAAGATAATGTCCAGGTCTGCGGGCTCAGTCTCTACCAAAATAGCAAAAATCATGAAGTCTTTCAACATCAGGGTTGCCTTTAAACCTATTTTAACTACATGGCACATGTTAAGATCTCCTAAGGACATCATTGCTTTCTACAAATATGCAGGAGTATACAACATCCCATGTTTCTGTGGACTGAATTATGTAGGCCAAACATCACGAAGCCTAGAAATCTGAAAAAAAGAACATATCGGAGATGTCAACAACAACAGAACAGACACCTCAGGATTAGTCCATCATTTCTCAATTTCGAACCATTCCATTGATTGGGAAAACAGCTCCATGCCGTATATTGAAGAAGATTTCAAATGTAGAAACTTTAAAGAAGCTGCAGTGGTACTCTGTACAGGATACAATCTCAATAGAAATCAAGTCATGATATTAAAAGACATTTAGAAAAGCTTAATAAATTCACTAATGTTTAGCAGAACTGAATTATGCGAAAAACTATAAAACGCGATCTACTAACAATGATTAATTCTCCATGCTTTATGTTCTTAATGTCGCGTGTCCTTTCAATTTTTTTAACTGATTTTAAGGTCGTTACTGCATTCTTCTGTTGAAGCATTTAATGTTAGTGTAACCATTCTCGTCCTGAAGAAACCAGACAGACCCAAGCTGACAGAACTGGTTGACGATTGTATACATATATTTATAAAGAATCGTGGTTCAATAAAATCCAAAGAAAATGTCTCATATTTAGTATAAAAAAGGACCAAATATTAACAATCAAAACTGAATTTATTTCTTTAATTTTCCGAAAATGAGGTGGAAATTTTGACAAGAATTACACTTACATGATTCAGATGTTTTATGACATCTCTGGACAATCCATCTTCGGCTCTGATTAGAAGTTCTATTACTTTATAAAAATAATATGGCTGGAGATCAAATATCTGAAGAATCCAAGGAAAGGTTCTATGTTGGAAAATAAAAAGAAAAATTATGTCTGAAAAGCCAAAATTGAAATTATAACCAGAAAGTATCTAACGGCATGGCCAATTTCCTTAGATTAAAATATGTAAACTTGTACATGCACAAAGACATAAATATACAGAGAGAGAGAGAGAGAGAACGGGAAGCAATAGGCATCCTCTGCAAGTTGTCTATCAGAAAAATATTTCTGTTATAGAAAAAATAATTTAGAAAGCATTTTTTTTATTAAGTAATCAAATCTTTTAAATGTATTTGAGAAAGAAATATATTTAGAAACATTCTTTACATTACATAGATATATTTTAGTTGTGCAATTAAGTAGTATGTTAATTACTCATCGTCTTCCTTTATTCCACATAACTCTGCGGTATATGGAAAAATCTTCTCTGTATCATTCCCACCTCTTTGACAATTACATTGACAGATTCCTGTCTTTTCTCTAATCACCCACATGAAACAAATGTTACACTTGTGTGTGTGGAGTTGATAGACATAGTGAAAAAAAAAAAAAACTTGATTCAAAGAAAATTTAAACCAAAATATAACAGGTCACTCAATGTGCAAGGAAGAGACTCATCAATTATTTCATTATTTGTGACCAATCCTTCCTCCATCTCATGAATGAAAAAATACATTAAAGAAAACTTAGTAAGCTTCCACTGCTCTCTCTGCACTATACCTTTCAATGATATCATACATAAACTGTAAGTAGATGTTGCAAATCCCATGCTCACTTGTCAGTAGACTTTTCTGTGGTACTGTGCACATCATTTAGAGAAAAGTCTAAATAAAACTGAAGTGTTTCATTTTGGAGTTTATGCATTACCAGTTCCTATAGTTCAAAACTCAAAAATAACACTTGACATTTCAACCTCTGTATTAAGGTAATCATCAGAAAAACATACATATGCAAAGGACACAAGCTACGTGACACTAAAGCAATATATATTTAAATGCTTTAATAGTTTACCCTAACCTGACCTATGGTGAAAAAAATAAAAATAAAATAAAATGAATTATATATAACTATAATAATATACAGATAAAAAAATGTAACAAATAAAAATAAAGTTTTACAGCAGAACTACATTAAACACATCTCTATGGACCTCTTATATTAAGGTTTTCTTGTGTTGGAGTTTTTGCCATCCTGTTCTGGATGCTATATAGGTTGCAATAATAATCATCATTATTATACCAGAACTTCATAGAATACAAGAAATCCTTGTAGGAAACAAAAATTTATCATTACTCACACACAATATTTATCATATCTCTTCTCAAACTCATTCTTTGGGAGAAAAAACACACACACACACACACACACACAAAAAAAAAAAAACGTGAGGTGGGGCGGGGCGGAGAGGCATTAACATCTCTGGAAACCCTTCATTTTCATAAATCATTATTATTGTACAAGCACCTCCACGAAGTCCGAAAACTCACTGAGGGAGACCCAAGCTATCTACAATATATCATAGCTCTCACTGAACCAATTAACAGACTAAGTGCTAAACTGATTCTGGTAACATATTCCATTCATTCATTCGCAATTCTCCAAGCAAAAAATCTAGTCCTCATGCCTCTGCTAATCACACATTTACTCAACTTCCAGACTTCTTCTGTCCCTTTTGGCCAAGCACTGAAACATTTCCCCTGCATCACTCCTATAAAACTCTAAGTAACTTAAAGATCATTATAACACCCTTCTTTTTTGCCTATCAACTAACATCTGCAGTTCACACACCCTCAATCTATCCTCACAAGGAACATTTCACAGACCACTCACCATCTTGGTTGCACGCCTCTGAATCCTCTCCACCACTTCCTCATTGTCAAGAAACCCAGGAGACCAGATCTGAGCACAGTAATCCAGATGTGGATATATCAAGGCCTTATAAAGAGGAATAACTTACTTATCTCTAATTGTTCTTGTGCTCTCAATAACCAAGTAATCTTATGAGCTACTTTGGCAACCTTAGCAATATGTCCTCTACACTTGAACTCTGTCTAAATCCTTACCTTCATTTCCTGGAATACAGTTCCATCAATGTCATACACAACTTGTAATCTATTTATCCCAAAATGCATAACTTTACATTTTTAAAAATTAAACTGATGCCATTATCTTTTGCCCATACAGACATCCTATTTAAACCATCCTGCAAGCTCTCCACATTGTTAGTGGAGAGCTTGCAGGGTGATTAACTATTACTCTACCTAACTTCACATCATCAGCAAACCACTGAATATTTCCTTTCGGTTATTTCAAATGATTTGTTATTATTATTTAAATTCTTATGAAGCACATTAACAATGGCATTAAAAAATGAACTTCTGACAATGATAGGATCAACATCCAGCACACAGTATCATTACAGAAATTTTTACAAATTTTATGAATTAACATTTGTATTAGATAAATATTAATTAATCATCATAACAAATGAAATCAATCAAACCAGATAGTTATTCCATTAAAATGGTACTAAATTATTGGAATGATAAAATCTTATGCTTTACAGAATATTCATTAGTAATTTAGGAAAAAAAAGTTGAAATCCACACACACACACACACACACACACACACACACACACACACACACACACACACACACACACACGAGGGATGTCCAGAAAGAAGTTTAATTTTTAAATATTTTCACTGCAGCACTGCGATCGCAATGCGCATGTCTGCCGAGTTTGTTGATTCCTTAGCAAGGCGTTGGTGCCATTTTCAGACATTCTCACAGTGTGTACGCTTCTTAGTGTGTGTTTATAATGTCAAAGAAAATCGAATCACCCTCCACAATTGGAATTAGGTAAGTTACCCGTTTCTTGAATGCGAGGAATGTTAAAGCAGCTGAAATTCATCAGCAAATTATTGAGGTTTATGAAGAACATGCAATGAGCGATTCAATGGTACGAAGATGGGCAAGATTTTTTAATGAAGGAAGGAGAGGTGTGCAAAATGATGAACGGAGCAGGTGACCATCTTTAGTGACTGATGATTTGGTGCTTTCAGTTGAAGAGAAGATTCGACAGAATAGGGTATTCAATATGACGTCACTCTCGAAGCAAATTCCAGAAGTTTGGGGATGGCGATGCTTTCCTGAGCAGATTTGTCACCGGAGACGAGGCTTGGGTGTCGCATGCAACCCCTGAATCCAAACAACAGTCCATGGAGTGGAGGCACATCTCATCACCAGTCAAGATGAAATTGAAGACACCGGTTTCCACTAGGAAAATCATGTGCCCTGTGTTTTGGGACAGACAAGGAATTTTGCTGGTAGACTTCTTGGGTCAAGGCTCCACCATCAACATGAGTATGTACTGCCAAACCTTAAGCAACTGCATCATGCAATCCAGAATAAATGAGGGGCGTTGTTTTGATTCATGATAACGCTCACCCACACACACGGCTGGCATGACACAACTACTTCTCGCCACCTTCGGCTGGGAACAATTCTGTCATCCCCCATATAGTCCTGACCTCACGCCATGCAACTTTCACCTGTTCAAACATCTGAAATCTTTCCTTGGTGGCCAGCAGTTTCGAGATGATGAGGTCAAAGAAGCAGTCAATACATGGTTTGCGTCACAGGCAGCAACCTTCCACGACGAATGTATACAACTCTTGGTGCCCCGTTATGATAAGTGCCTGAGCAATGGCAGAAATTATGTAGAAAAGTAGTGAAAGATGCCTACTTTAATTTCCAATAAAGTTTTTTTTGTAAGTATATTTTTGTTTCTCTGACAGCCCATCGGAACTTACTTTCTGGACATCCCTTGTGTGTGTGTGTGTGTGTGTGTGTGTGTGTGTGTGTGTGTGTGTGTGTGTGTGTGTGTGTAGTGTGATACAGTGCTTTTATCCTGCTACTGAAAACTTAAAATTAAATGACCACTTACCTTTGAGAATTATATGAGAAAATCACTATCTCCAGACAGCACACAAACAGAGATCGATGAAACATATCATGTTCTACCATATTCTAATAAGAAAGCAAACAGAACTAAATTAAATAACTCAGGATATTAAGTATTAAGCAAAGTATTAAGCATTAGACAGTTTCGGCATGCTTCTCCCCCACTAATTTCCCTCACTTACTTCCCCGTGCCTATGCAGTGTGTTGTCTGTCTCAGTCCACTGTGCATTGTCCCATACTTTACAAAGTCTAGTCATTGCACGATACGTTTGTGTAGAGAATTTTTAACTGTTTTTGGCTTTTTTTTTTTTTTTTTTTTTTTATTGCCCATGACATCCAAGAATGTAGAAAGAACAAAACCTAAAAGAAAAGTTGTAATACAGACATGAGATGAAAAAAGAAATTATCATGAAAAACACGAAAGTGGTACACGTTTGACGGATCTGGCGACAATGTTTACAATGTCAAAGTCAACAATAAGTAGCATTCTTAAGAATAAGGAAGCAATAAAAGCAGCAAATGTGGCTAAAGGTGTGACAACATTGACCTCCAGGAGATCACATGTTATTGAAGAGATAGAAAAACTCCTTTTAGTGTGGATAAACAAGAAGCGATTACGAGGTGACATTATTACTGAGAGAATTATTTGTGAGAAAGCCAAACATCTGCATAGTGAACTTAAGAAACACACAACTGAGACCAATACTGAAAATGGGGAGTTTAAAGAAAGCAGAGGCTGGTTCAATAAATTCAAAAAATGAACTGGGATCCATTGTGTTGTCATGCACGGAGAGGCTGCGAGTACCAATGTAGAAGAAGCAGACAAATTTGCAAAAACCTTTATGGAGTACGTGGATAGTAAGGGATTTGTATCTCAATAGGTTTTTAATTGCGATGAAACAGGTCTATTATGGAAAAAAATGCCCAAAAGGACATATATCACAAAAGAAGAAAAGATGGCACCGGGATATAAACCGGTGAAAGATAGAATTACTTAGAATTACTTTGCGGCATTGTGGTAATGCTAGTGGAGACTGTAAGATAAAGCCTTTGCTTGTTCACCATTCTCAAAATCCATGCGTTTTTAAAAAGAACAATGTCATAAAGAGCAAATTCGGTGTTATATGGAAGGCCAACACAAAAGTGTGGGTTACCAGAGAGTTTTTCACTGAGTGGATTTATGAAGAATTTGCTCCCACTGTAAAAGCTTATCTTACTGAAAAAAATCTACCATTAAAAGCTCTTCTAGTGATGGACAATGTTCCTGCTCAGACCATTCATTAACTAAATCGTACCAGAGGATGATTTAGTTGGTGAATTCAGTTTCATCGAGATAAAGTTTTTGTCGCCTAATACCACTTCTATCATACAATCCATGGACCAACAAGTGATTTCAAACTTCAAAAAACTGTATATTAAGGCTATGTTTCAAAAGTGCTTTGAAATAACCAATGCCATAGAACTGACTCTTAAAAAAGTATTTTGGAAAGAGAATTAAAACATTCTTCATTGCTTAAAGATCATCGATAAGGCATGGAAAGAAGTTTCTATTAAAACAATGATTTCTGCTTGGAAAAGACTCTGGCCAGATTGTATTTCAGTCAGTGAAGTAGTAAGCTGTGAAGAAGTCTGTTGTAAATGAAATTGTGTCTTTGGGTAAAACTATGAGATTAGAGGTGAGTGATGAGGATGTAGAGGAGTTAATAGATGATCATAAAACCGAACTCAGCACACAAGAACTTCAACACCTTCACAATCAACAACAAAAAGAAATTTTTATGGAAGGATGCATTTCCAATGCTGACCTTCAAGAATTATTCTCTGTTTGGGTTAGAACACAAGCTATTGTGGAAAAATGGCACCCTAATAAGACAGTAGTGATCAGGAATATCAACTTATTCGATGACAACGTGATGGGTTATTTTAAAATATCAAAAGAAAATCATCAGTGCCAAACAACATTAGATAGATTCTTCTCTGCAGAAGAAAGAGAATGTGAAGCATTCTCAACTCCAGCTAAGAAGCAGAAAGAAGACGCTTAACAACCGGAGCATTATTTTTGTCTTTGTGATTTTTATATTAAAAAAATATTCTTCACTGTTATTTTTAAGTTGTAATAATTAAAATTAATAAAATAAATATAAGATTATTTTGTTTAATTTTTTCTAAGTTATTAACATTAAAAAACTAAAATAGATAAAATAAAAAATATTATTGAAATTTTTTGGATATGGGAACTGATTATTTCGTTTTCCATTATTTCTTATGTAAAATTTTGATTCGGACTTCGAACGATTCATAATTCAAATGGGTTTCTGAAACGAATTAAATATGAACTACAAGGCACCACTGTACTTGATCATCTGCATAAAGTATTATATTTAGCTGTATATTATTTGATAGTTTAATTCCATGTCTTCTAAATGTTCTAAATCAACGTTAGAAAATCTGGGGAGAGAGCAGACTTCCCATTGTCGTTCCTTCAACTTGACCGTAAAACTTATTCTAACAAATAAAATATCCATAGTGCATAACAAATTTGAATAGGCAAAATAGCCATAAAAATTAAATACATTTGGGTAGTTTCATTATATCCTGTGGAAATGTTTCTGAAAGTAGATGTAGTGTATCCTCAAGAGCAATATTTGTGAAGAGAAATTCTATACCAAAGCTAACCATTATATCAGTGGGTTGTAGGGAAACATTTTTTACTTTAACTAGAAAATTGGAAGAATTTTTTTTTTTTTTAAATAAATGAGCAGGAGTTGCCAATATGAGCTTTCAATAGGTGTGCTAAAAATTTGTCTATTTGGTAAGTAGGTGAATCTATGCAGTCGACAACTGAACAAAGAGAAATGTCTTTTTTTTTTTTTTTTTTGCATAGAATCTGGGGGGGGGGGGGGGTCTAGCAAAATAACTTCTAAGTTTTTCTATGGTGTCTCCATCGATACTTACTATTACTATTATTACAGGCAACTCCAGGGAGTCCTTAGACTCATCGAGGGTGGCCCTAAACATCATGTCCACACAACTATTCGACATTCTCACAGTATCTATCATACTTTACCTTGAACTCATTCACTGTCATAGCACTCACAACAGACTCTGGCTGCTTATTCCACTCATTTAACAGTAAAGTAAAGAACCCAGCTCTAACATCCTTGCTAACCACACTCTTGCCCAGCTTCCATGAATGTCCCCTTGTTCTCCCATCACCAGTCCTGATCTCAAAAATATCCTCTGAATTAATCCTATAGAAACCCTTCAGCAATTTGAATGTCTCAATCATATCTTCCCTTTTCTGCCTATCAACCAATTTCTGCAACCCACAAATCTTCAACCTGTTCTCATAAGGTTCATTCCATAGACCTGCCATCATCTTGGTCACTTGCCTCTGGATCCTCTCCACCTCCTCCCCATCAAGAAGAAACCTAGGTGACCAAATATGGGCACAGGAGTTGAGACGAGGTCTTATCAAGGCTCGGTACAGAGGAACAATAACTTGCTTGTCTCTGCTCGTCAAAGTATTTTTCAGCAACCAAATGATTTGATGAGCTGATTTAGCCACTTTTGCAATGTGTCCCCTAAATTCATCTCCCTATCCACCAACACTCCCAAGTTCCTGGCCTCATCAATCTCCTGGAGTACAGTTTCACCAATGTGGTATATTGCTGCTAATCTTTTCACCCCAAAATGCATAACCTTATATTTTGTCACATTAAATTGACATCCATTCTCCTTAGCCCAGAACTCCAATCTATCCAAATTATCCTGCAAGATTTTGACATCTTCTGCATTCACTATTGCCCTACACAACTTTGCATCATCAGCAAACAAATGAACCATTCCTCTTAGATCCTTCCCTATATCGTTAATGAACAAATTAAACAGCAGTGGTCCAAGAACAGAACCCTGCAGCACACCACTAGTCACAGGCCGTCTTTTGGATTCTACTCCTGAATAAACTACTCTCTGATATCTCTCCATCAACCACTCACCTATCCATCTCACCAACCCTATATTCATTCCCATATGTTGCAGTTTATGGATTAGAATTCCATGTGGTATCCTGTCAAAGGCTTTAGCCAGGTCCAGCAGTATCACTCCAAACCCATTACCCTTATCCAGTTCAGCCGTCACTGTGTTATAAAACTTCAGCAAGTTACTGAGGCATAATCTACCCTTCACAAAGCCATGCTGTCCCCCGCTCATTTTCATCAATCCATTCTTGTATTTTTCCCCTGACTACTTTCTCCAAGACCTTGACAATGACTCCTGATATGCTGATCGGTTGGTAATTTGCAACAGTAGCCTTGGATCCTCCTTTATGCAGTGGAACTATTTTCCCCTCTTTCCACACCTTCGGGACTAAAACCAGACCCGAGACTTAGATTAAACAACAACTTCCTCTAGTAAAGAGTTCAGTGAACTCTTTCTAGATGAAGACTTTCTAGACTTCATCTAGAAAGATTTCATTTCTATAACTTAGAACACCAATCTTACATTAGCAACATTGAATCTGAAAAATCTGGCTTGGCACAGCATTAAATAGATACAAACCACAACATCCTATGGTGTGAAACAAACTTAATTCACTGATACCTTACTTCACCATCTGAACTTAAACTGGAGCTGCCTCTATCTAAGATATAGGAAAAGCCTTATTTTAATCACACACCAATATATATTTAAATATCCAATGAATTATTAATATTACAATATTTCCTCAGTTATACCAATCTATTGTTTGCATTCTAATTTATAATTAACTATTGTCGCCACTGATGATGGCCAGTAATATTCAGGTTGAAACATATGGCCTTAAATAAATAATGTTACTTATCCCTTGTGTTTTTTCATGTTTAGTTGAAGAAACATCTCATGGCACAGGACAACAAATAAGCACTATGGTGGTTACATTAGACCATGAAAATATGTGTTGCTCAAGGTTTAACTTTCTTTAGTAAAAATAAAAAAAAAAAAAAAAAAAAAAAAAAAATATGGAAAACCCAAAAAATGTCAATTAGCACAATCTGGGGACATAAGTACTTTATACAATAGAATATAAATTAATGAATATAAAACAGGGAAAGTGGTTCAAGGTACAAACCAAGAGAAGCAATACAATTCTTTAACATCCCTATAGCTAAGGAGCTTATATACAGAAAAGGGATATAAGATTAAAAAAAAAAAAAGTTAAAATTAGACATCAATTCATATGCACTGGTCAGTTCTCTGCATTTCTAACAGGCTATGTGTAGGTCTCTCCAAGTTATTTAGTCTTGCTCTTGAAAGAATTTTAACTTAATTATGTAATATTATCTACTCCTGAAAGATACATCAAGAACTGAATAACTAGGACAAAAGAACCAATTGCTTTGTATTTACTGCCTGTTCAGCAGTGTAGATAGTTTCTGCCATGTTTTAGTTTTACTATGGCATGGGTATTTATGTGTCTTAGATGGCAGATGAATTTCATTACCTAAAGGAAGAACATGAGACCAATTCTATTTCCTTGAGACCTTTTTTTTTATTAAAAAAAAAAGTTAACGTTCTTCCATGTTTGTTAGAGCAGATTATTTAACTCTAGCACCAAAGTTTTATAGGTGGGATGAATCAAAAATACCCTCAAGTCCATGCCAGAGGTAGAATCAAATCAAAATTTGTACGCTGGGAAATTATCACGCCACATCCATTTTGAAATAAACATGCTTCTATTTTTATAAGTTAAGCAGTGTCATGTCTACACAGTTTATTCCCGAAATACTTGAATTATGGATTACAGATGCTACTGAAAATGTTAATTTTTAATAGAAAAATGAAGTTTATACAAAATTTACATAAAAAAAATTACTTTTGTAAAAATTTATTATTAAATTTTCCAGAAAAGATACAAAATAAATCTCTGCACAAAAAAATAAAATTTATGATGTGTGACACAAGATGTGAATGAGGGTGTTTAAAATATTCAACTACCTCAGAACTGCCTGAAGACATCCAGCAACTTTTAATCACAGTATCAAAATGAACAAAACAAAAAATGGAAAATTTCATCTGATTGAGGATTTATAAGAAAGTCATGATAAAAATTGTGCTAAAATGATAAACAGATAAAGCAAAGAAAGATTAAAGGAAAGCAACAATTTTGAACACTTTATGTCATTTTCTCATATGATTTCAGTTAATTGGGTCACACAAGGAATAGCATAATTTGGTCCAATTAAGTGGCTGTCCCAATTAAACAAAGTTGCATGTTAAGGATTTAAAAGGTATATAACACAAAATGCAAGTTTAAACACACTTTTCATTTATTGCATAGCAAAATTACTAACTGACAGACTTTAACAATTGGCTTTAATTAAAGTAAAATATTTGATATTAAAATAATTTCATTTGTATCATGCATGAAGTTCTTAGAAGTTAATAATTTTGTAGGAACTTATCAAGTGTAGCTTTTTTTTTTTTGATTGGCTATAATTAAACAAGATTAGTGTGCACGTATTTAGTGCAGATATTTCTGGCCTGACTAACTTTTAGAGGTGATAGAAAGAAAACAGTTGTCAATTTTCAACATAATCTCTTTACTTTAATACACTTTTCACATCTTTGAATTAACATTTCTATGCTCTTGACAAAATAGTCTGTACTTCTGTCTGCAAAATTATCTAAAACTGCATCTTTCGCCTCATTGTGATCTGCAAATTTTCTTCCTTGAGGGTCTTTCTTCAGTTTTCAGAAGAGGTAGCAGTCACTGGGCGCTATTGAACACCCACCTTACATCCTAGATGTAAGGTGGGTGTTCAATCTCCTGGAAGCCATAGTCCTTCAATGCAGGATTTGCAACAATAGTCATATGCACTGGAGAATTGTTGCAAAGCAGGTGAATACTGTGACTCAGAATTCCTCATCTCTTCTGCTTTATGGAGTCATGCAGTTTGTGCATGAGTGAAGCATGATATTCCACATTCACAGGCGGTATTCCTTTCCTTGAATTCAATCAAGAGAATTCCTTGGCAAAAAGATTGTTGCCACGATCTTCTTAGTTTACTGAGTGACCTTGACTTTTCTCGGTAATGCTTTGCCTGGTTTGTGCCACTCCATGGATTTCCTTTTGGAAAAAGGATCATAATAAAGGACAATGGTTCATCCCCATTGACAAAAGATTCCAACATTTCTCTCTGATTCCCCTTCGCAAACCTCTAAAAACTTGCAGGAGCAGGTCACACAGGTCAATTCTCCAGCAATGAACCGAAGTGAGAAGTCAGGGCACCCACCTTGCACTGACCTTTGCGATGTGAAGCTTCTCATGAATGATGCAAGAAATGGTTATTACAGAAAGTCCCAACCTTGCTGAGATTTCTTTGAGCTTCGGACATCTGTTAATGAGCAGTTCCTATTCAACAAAAGAGACATTTTCCTCAGTCATCACTTCCACAGACGGACCATCATGAGGATCTTCAATGCTCTCTCCCTAGGCAAAGTGTTTAATCCATTATTCCTTCATGTTGGAATATGAAAGAGAAGCTTCTCCATAAACAAATTCAATTGCTGTTTGATAGCACTTGGAGAAAGCCCTTCTTTTTTGAAAAGCTTTATCAGTGGTACTCAATTTCACACAACAGCAGCTTAGCATGCCGCATGTAAGTCAAACGAGTAGCATTTCAAAATAGACAGCTGCTTGGTAACTCCTGAGAGCAGCAATTACCATATCATCTCTAACATTCATTCAGTCATTCAGTGAGCTTTGTGCAAAATACGTAACAGCTGTGCACTGGTCAGCAAATGTAAACAAGATCATAAGAAGTTACTCTTTGATCTGTTGGTTGTATTAATGAAGTAACATTGGAAACCCCTGAAGACTTATTTTGGATGATTCTTTTTTTGGTCTTCTAACACATGTACTGAATGCATTATACAATTCTTATCATATAAACATTCATATTTCATTTTAAATTCTTGAACCCAAACTCCTGGTAGTCTAAGAAGAGTGCCAAAACAAAAACAAAAGGCTTCCACTGAATTCTCCAGCTTCCTTTCCTGCCAATAATAACAGTCAAAAAATATTTCCAAACAAATTATTACATATCGAAACTTGATTTTGAAAGAGCCAAAAGTAAGAACCTTTCATTATATCCAAATGACAGTCATTCTTCTTGGTCACTTGCTAAAACTATTGATCATATCAATGTGAATAAGAAAAAACTTCTAATGCCTTAAGGGATTAACAGTGGTCTGAATTCTGACCTCTACAATGTTCATTTTCATCTTCAGTCTGCAAAACTACAATTTTCTTAAAAGAAACTCAAATTTTAGCCTCTTCAAGCATTACTTATCACAGGGTTACTCAAATTACACACAACTCTTGTCTCTCAAAGGTGGCATTGGTGCATATGTTTGCTGGGGTATACCAAGTCAGAGAGGGATTCCAACTCAGAATCTCCTCATCTCCTCTTTTTGATGTTCTTTAGCTATAAATCTCCCTGTTCTATTCTATCAAATTCATTTACTATCACTCTTCTAATGCCACTGTGAACTCTATTTTGTTTTCTTTAAATGCCAATTTTCAATAGTCCAACTTTCCTAATAGTGAAATCATCTTCCTTAGAGAAGTTAATATTCACAACTCAAATTGGCCTTTCTTTCCAAACTGCAAAGATGAAGTAGGTAAAGATGCTGAGGATATCATGGATGTTATTTGTCCTCTAGGCCATTTAGACCACAATCTAGTGTTGCATTTCTTCTCAAAAGGAAGAACACTCACACAACCCTTCCTCTTTTTCATCCATGTGCTGTTATAAGAATGCCAAAATTCGATGACTTCTATGCCTCATTCCAATGGTCTGATAGTTTATTTAGCCTTTGGATTCAAACATTTGCAATCTGAATGTATCAGTTAAGCAATTTTAAATTGGTTTCAAAACATTTATTTGCTATTCCAAGTTTTATCCAAGCCTTACAAGAAAAGAACTAGACATTGTCATTAACCATATTTCTCTATTTACTAATCCAATTCCAATAGTTTTTAGTATTTTTATATGATTATTTCCTCCTGATGTGACGATATTTGGATCAGGATATTTCAGCTGTAAAGCAAGACATCTAAACAGATTGAATGAATAACCACAGGTAGCACTCTCTTCCCCTCTGTATCCATCTTTGACTAATTATTATTTGACCAACCTAGAAGATTACTTGTTAACATCCAATCAACCTCAACCTTCTTTTTGGATTCATCCATCGATGTTTATACCATCTAGATTCATTCTGAAAACAAACCACCTTCTGACATTCGATTAATAACCTTCACCCACATAATCAGTTCACCATGGGGAAAAGTGCAGGTAGTTTACCTTTCTTAAATATCGTTTGATTCTT
Organism: Typopeltis vanoorti; assembly: GCF_054136105.1. Classification (NCBI taxonomy): domain Eukaryota; kingdom Metazoa; phylum Arthropoda; class Arachnida; order Uropygi; family Thelyphonidae; genus Typopeltis; species Typopeltis vanoorti. The sequence continues at coordinate 40,350,505 of NC_143566.1, read as the reverse complement.
TAATGATACTTGTGACATTATGATTATAAAATATATACACGTATACACAAGAATATTATTTAATTTGCCAAATATTTCAATCTGAATATAACAGACCATCTTCAGTGGCTACATAGGAATAGTTTTAATAAACAAGATGGAATACGAACAATTGATCATTCACAAATAGAACGAGCCGCGTGATGTCATATCGCCAAGTATTAAAAGAGTAAACATTTTTTATCAGAGTCATGATTAAATTAAAGATATTAATTCAGAAATTAATATCTTTAAACGTGTATATATTTTATAATATTTCTTGAACATCCTTATTTGCATGGCCTCTGGTGCTTTGTCAACCAGTATTTATTGCAAACCTACCTTTACTGCCAGACATACGTATCAAAAGTCTGCTTATGACACCTCCCAAAAATTAGTTTTGTCAAGTCATTAATTAATAGTGCATAATCCTCATCAAATCTAAAGGATAACTGATTCCTATGTTCTGACACCAAAGGATTTTTTGCTAGGCTGCGGGGTGCCATCACATATTTCTGTGATAGGCACCCCGTTTTAAGTTTTATTTCACTCTCGCATATCTTCCTCTTAACAAAATTTCTCATTTTCTTGCTATCTACAAAATATAAACTGTTTCCTCTGTTTTTACCTGGTGTTTAGCAGATCACCTGTGGATGCAATTTAACATATTTTGAACACACAGGTTGTTCTGTGGAAAACAGAATTAGCAAACATCAACATAATATTGAATACTTGAAACTTAAAATTGGATGCACAAAAGTGCTTAAAATCTGGAAAAACTCATCATTAGGAAATCAGCTGAACAAAAGCAACTAATTAAGACTACTAAGCAGAGCAAATTAGGACTTCAGACTTTGCTTTGTTTCTTCACATCCACTTAGTTACTGGGTATATGTACGTGTACTGTTCCATGAAGATGCAATTTTCGTGAAATACAGGAATCAGTAATCCAACTATTCTAAATCTACATTATTCTATTTTTGAGAGAAACGTCTGACATGAAATTAAGAATTATCTACATGTTAGCACAATTGATATACCAGTTTGAAAATAACGAACTATCATCAGTGGATTGACAGAAAACAGTTTTTTGCAAGGTAGAATAAAAACAATTGATCATTCAAAATTAGAATGAGTCGAGTAATGTTACATTGCTAATCATGAAATCGTTTCACTGAAGAAAGGTAAACATAAGAGTGCAGAAAAAATTGCATGTATAAATTTACAATGTCATACAAAAACCTTAATTTATAAATCATAACGATGTCATTAGACAGATGTAGTATCTAGGTCATAATTTAAAAAAAAAAAAATGTGTTATTCAGATCAAACTTTCCCATATTTTTGATATGGATAGGCAGTCATTCTGATTCAGGTTAGGACATTGAAGTAAGGCCTCAGCACTCTCTTTGAATAGGCATTCGAATTTATACCGACATCAGTGTAGAAGGTGAGTTTTGGATCAGATAATGTTGTGGTTTGTCTCTATTCCATGTTGCGTCAATCCAGACTTATCGGATTTGTTATGAAGAATATAAGATTGATGTTCTTGTATTCTTTTTTCCATAGAGAGTCCAATTGTCCAAAGTAAGAAAGATGTCAGCCAGGTGGAACTTGGTATACACCAGGAAGAGAGACAGTTGAGTGTTTATCTTTAGATGAGGGGGAAATAGGTGGATATTTTATTAATAGGAATATAAGCAGCTATTAGATCATTTTTTCAAAATTCTTGAAATTGGTTCTGAAATTCTGGAGATATATGGGATTGGAACTCGACATATTCGTTCTTTGTTTTGTTTTGGCTTGTAGGAGTCGAAGATGTTGTGTAGTCTTTTCGGAGAAGCTATTTTATTTCAAGTATTGTTCTACATTCCCTAAGAAGCAACAGTCACCTTGTTATCACTAAAGCATACAAAGAAAAATCTACAGTAATTATGGATTCTTCAAATTACAAAAGAAAAACTTCTTTTACTACGAGGTCGCTCAACATACCAAGAACTGGATCAAAACCTAACAGGCAACTGAAGAAATTAAATTCCCTTCTAGATGAGGTTATAAGTTCAGATGCAGCTCAGAAACTCATTTTGCAAGACTTCCTAGGTTTTATGGTCTACCAAAAATCCACAAGACAGACATTCCTCTCCGTCCTATTGTAGACTGTATATTAATTTAACTACTTACTGCATAGCCAAATATTTAACGAGCTTATTAAAATCACATATAGGCAAATTTAACTTGCAATTATTATTTTTACATGACATAAACAAATTAAAAAATGTATCTCTCAAAGAGACTTTACAACTACTTACTGACATCTTCCCACAAGATATCGTAAAATTATTCGGCTTTGTAATGCACTCCTGATATTTCTTATGTCAAAACAAATTCTACAACCAAGTAGAAGGAACTGCCATGGGAAGTCCACTTTCCCCTGTTCTAGCCAACTTTCATTTAGAAGACATCCTTTTTCATCTATATACCCTCAACCTTCATTTTGGGTTAGATATATAGACAACATTTTTGCAGTGTGGCCTCACAACAGAGATTCCTTACCTTCCTTTTCAGCCAAAATCAATACTTTACATCCTCATATCAAGTTCACCATGGAAATTGAAAAAGACAACAAATTATCCTTTTTAACCTTCCCCAACTTTGCATCATCTGCAAACAACTGTATATACCATTTAAGCCCTTTTCAGTGTCATTTACATACAAATTAAACAATGGCCCCCAAAACAGACCACTAGTGATTTTCCTCTTATGGAATATCACTCTGCCATACACAACTTTCTGATACCCATTAGACAGCCAATTCCCAATCCAACATTACTATCTACTATCCAACCCCATTTACTCCAATTTAACTACTAGTTTGTCACGTGGTAATCTACTGAAAGCCTTTGCGATATATATTTTTATTTTATTTATTTTTTCCTCTACAAGTAATTCTGAAATTAAAAAAAAAAAGCAGCAGTATATGTTTATTGGTTTATTTTTACTAGTTAGTTGTTGAATAAGATTTGACATTTTCTTTTGGTAATTTCTTAAAAATAATACATTATGAAAAATTATGGAGACAACTACAGAGTTAGAGCAAAACTTTAGTTTAATATAAACAAAAACGAACACTCGACGTTTTGACCTTCATATCGGAACGTAGTATGTGGACAAAGAGGACTGCGTACTACATTCTGGTTACTTCGTGTAGCAAAATAAATTCTACCTACAAAAAGAAGGTATGGCCATGGGCTCACCACTACCCCCCCCCCACACACACACCAATTGCTAACTTTTATATGGAAGCTTTTGAGCAAAGTGCTCTTGATTCCTTTACTCTAAAACCTACAGTGTGGCTTAGATATGTTGACGATGTTTTTCTTATCTGGCCAAACAGTCGACAAACTTTAAACACATTCCTTAGCCACCTGAACAAACAACATGAGCGCATACAATTTACTATTGAAATTGAAAATCAGAACTCACTCCCGTTCCTGGATACACTGGTCACACATCTTCCCTCAGGCAGTCTATCCTTCACAGTTTACCACAAACCGACACATACTGGCCAATATATACATGCTAACTCATATCACCACCCTTCACAAAAATCTGGAGTCATTAACACCCTTAAAAAAACAAAGCTATAACAATTTGTTCTAATGAACAAGTTCTTAAACAAGAATTAAAGATTATTAGCAATACATTTATAAATAATGGCTATAACAAAAATACTATTAATAAAGTTCTTCATAAAATTTCATCAAAAAAGAATATAGATTACAGTAAAACCATAGTTATCCCATACATATTTTTTCTGATACATCCCATATCAGAAAAAATCTATTGATTTTTTCTGATAACACCATTATGATCTTAATGCCACTTTTAAACCACCTATAAAATTAAAAAACATATTCAACTCCTCTAAGGATACTCTTCTCCCATTGGCACATCCTGGAGTTTATTGCATCTACTGCACCTGTAACTTACCTTATATTGGTGAAACTGAACGTACAATTCCTATACGTAAAAAAGAACACAAACGACACATTAAATATAACAATTTTTGTGAAGCAGGCCTCTCAGATCATGCTCTCAACACCCTACACCAAATTGATTGGAAAAGTATCTGCTGTTTACATCATACAAAAACCTGGTATGAACAAAAATTTAAAGAAGCCTGTGAAATTCTGATTAACCACCCTAATCTCAACATAATGGTGGCATAAAAATTTCAAGAATTTGGATGGCACATATTCAGCCTACTTAGTTGCCAGCATACTCTGACTTTAGGACTTTAAGCAATTTAAAGCTTTTATTGGAAACTATTCCATGCCAGTTGGTTGAAATTTATATGTATACTTACATAGTTTTATATATATATATATATATATAAAACTAACTATGTAAACATGTTGCTCTCCAGCCAAATTTAATTTTGTAACCTAATAGATAATAATGATAGGACTCTAGCTTGGATGTAGTAAAGTTTTTTTTTTTTTTTTTCACCAGAGGTTAGGCCAATAATTGTTGTAATGGTTGGTCAGTAACTTAGCAAACCATGTAGATTGTAGTGCAGCTTGCTTCTTTGTGTGTGTGTGTGTGTGCTCCAGATATGAAGGTTTTCAACTTTGATATGAAGGTTGAAATGTTGAGTGTTCATTTTGGTTTATATTAAACTAAAGTTTTGCTCTAACATGGTAATTACCTCCATAATTTTTCATAATGTATTCTGATCACTGTGTAAGCATGAAGGAAAGGACTAAAAATAATAAACTACACCAGCGTGGTTAACTTCATTCTATACGAGGACCAATATATGATGAGTGGTAGCATCACGGGCTGCACACTTTTGGATAGAACTTAAATAAAAATAAACTCTGCATTTTTTCAAGGCAATAGTTATATGTATTGAATTACTATATTTGTTAACTCATTTTACTACTGGTAGAACAATATAAAATACTTGATTGATTTAAATATAAGTTGTTAAATTAAATTTAATTACATATTTCTGGGTTTTTTTTTTACCTGTAACACAACTTAATGAGAGCACTGTGGGCATTCATGTGCAGCAACAAGTTCATCAAAGTTGATTCAACGATGATGACGATATTCGTAACAAATCCTGAAGGTGGTCATCAGTGCTCTGCACTGATGACCACCTTCAGGATTTGTTACGAATATCGTCACACACACTATTTAGAGCAATTCTCAAAAATCACTCATTGCAGGATATTTTCCCCTTGGTACCAGTTTCCAAAAGTCAATGTCTATCTCCACCCTTGACTGGAAAAAGAGGTCACTTTGAAGGTCACAACTCCAATTCAATAGTGTCATGCTGTTCTGAAATGTCACATTTCATTGGGTTGCTAAATAATGTCAGTTGTGGCTGCATGTCACTGGTCAGAAAATCGCTTACTGAATTGCTCCAAAGTTGGTCTAATATTGGCACAGAAAACTTGAAGTCGTCATGGCTCTCATCCATCAACTCCCTGCAGGAAGGGAAATGTATCAAGTTTCCTCTGACTAGGGTGAATTTAAAAACCTTCAGTCGACTTATGAACTAATCTAGGTGTCCAACTAAATCTGAGATTGTTTGGTTATGTTCCTGTAACTTCACGCTGAGTTCATTCGTGTGTGTGTGTGTGTGTGTGTGTGTGTGTGTGTGTGATGTCTATTAGAAAGGTGAGTAAGCTGTTAAAATGAGGATCACATAGTTTTGTGATTAGTTCTGTCTTCTCGTGTTCCTCTAAAAACTGTTTTATTTCCTTTCTCAAAGCAAAAAACCATTTCAAACAGTTCCCTCTGCTTAGTCAACGTACTTCGGTGTGCAACACTAAATCGGCATATTCTGCCTCCATTTCTGTTAGAAAAGAAAGAAACTTGCAGTGTCTTAAGGCCCGATTTCCACCCTTAATTAGATTCACACACTTCATTACAGTTTCCATAACATCCTCTATCTCCAGAATTTTACCACACAGAGCCTCCTGATGTATAATGCAGTGTAATACAGGGCAACTGATTCCAGCCTTCCCTAGTAAGCCAACTAAGCCTGTTTGAGTACCATGCACATCGTCCTAAGTATCTTAGGACATCATCAGTACAGTTATTTCAAACAATACCAGGAACAACATACAGTTAGGGTGCATGCTCACAATGGAATCCCACTATGTGTGCAGTAGCATGTTATAGAATTAAAATAAAATGAAATAACATATATAAATTTATTTTACACAATTAAGGAACAATTTCCCAGACTTTAGGGATAGGAATAACATCATTGCTTTTTAAATTGGGTCTGTGACGTTTTCTTTAGATAAAGGCTCATGTTTATATAAGGATCTATATAGAAATTTGGTGTTTTTCCATTTGATCCTACAGTTTAAGTTTTCAACTCCATGTTGTGCAAGGCCAGATTTGTGCGGTTTGATAAGACTGATATGATCTTGATGTTCAGAGATGCGTTTGCTAATAGATCCTCCTGTCTGTCAGTAGTAAGACATCTTACAGGAACATGGAACTTCGTAAACATCAGGTAGCATCAAAGGTGAGTTTGTCTTTAGGAGAAGGTAACAAATTATAGATCTGGTTGATTGGGTTGTGGATAGCAGCAAGTTTGTATTTCTTCATAATTTTTGACAGATGTTTGGAGATGCCTTTGACATACATTATGGGAATCCTATTGGCTTGTTCTTGTTTAGGTTGATGTATGGGAAATATTTACTTATTAAAAATAATTTAATTATTTTGGTTTACAAGTGTATGTATAGTTAATTGACTCCAATGTTCCAATCCCTTATATTTCTGCATCTCAGAACTGATTGGTAGAATTTTGAAGAAGTATCATCTCATTCCCACATATTTTCTGATGAACAAAATTTCTCATCTGTTGCCATCTACAAAAGACAAACTGACACTTCTATCATTAGCTGGCGTTTACCAGATACCGTGTGAATGTAATCTAACATACTTTGGACAAACGAGCCATTTTGTGGAAAAAAGAGTTAATGAACATCAATATTATATCAAATACATGAAACCTCAAAAATCTGGTCTGGCATAACATAGTATTGACACTAAACAATATCCAGTGGGATAAAGCTCATTTTCTCCATAGATGCAGGTTTAAATATGAACGCCTTTTCAAAGAAAGTTGCGAAGCCCTTTTACATCAGCCAAATCTGAATCGGAACAATTATATCTCTCTCCCAAATTCTTATGTAACCACCAAAAACAGTTTTTCATAATGTTATATTTTTAAATTTAAAATATTGTTAATAATGTTATATATTAATATTAATTTCTAGCACGCAACAACAGATTTTAATTGGTAAACCACCGACTTCTGTATGTGCTTGGTATTCCGGTTCCTTTGATTTGCTTGTTTCTAGACACTGATGATGTATTGTTATTTTCAGTACGCAATATCTGTATACTTTCATTTCATTAAAGTTAATTACTGTGGTTATTGTGTAATTTATTATTTACAGTCAAGCCACAGGTACCTTTAAAGATTAATGAATGACTAAGTTATCATAATTATAGGAATTGGGTAATGGCAATTTAAGCAATTCATATGTTAAAAACCTCACTGAAGGAAAAGCAAAGCAATTCAGACAACATAGTTTAAAAAAAAAATTGTCAAAACTATACAAACAAAAACCTCCAACTCAGAAATTCAAAATGCAATAAACATAAGACCAAATGTATAAGACTTACTGAAAGGTCTGTTTTTGGTGGAAACCTCTTCTTTTCAAGAAGCATGATGTTTTCTAGTGTTTTAAAATATAACTTTTCTCCCAGTTGAAGTCTTTTCTTAGCAAATTCTAGGTGAGATCCAGGATGATCATCAGATGGCTAAAATAAATGTTGCAAATTATTTTATAGTTGTTGAGAATAATTATATTAAAGTTAATTCAAAATTATGTTCAATAAATCTAATGTGAATTATTTATAATATATAAACACTTAAAGGAAATGAACAAGTATAAAAATATCTACAATCAAATGCAACTTGTAAACATCCTCTACATTGCTAATTGTTTACAAAATGCTGAAATCATTCACATCTGAAACGTTTTGCAAAATAAATTACAAAAGGGAGGAAAAAAAAATCTACATAAAACTGAAACCTATTTTGTTGAACTTCATAATTTTTATTTAATGTCTATGCATTATCTCTCAGTGACTTTAGTAATTAGATGTAATACCCATAATCACAGGTAAATACTTGCAGTATTTATGTCAGACCTGGTGCAGGCCGCACAGATTCAGCTTATGATAGTGATATCATGATTCAGCTTATGATATCACTATCATAAGCTGAATCTGGAAATGGTCACCCACACCCATCTTGCTCGAGGTCTTTCTTGTTTGTTCATTTTGGTTATCCAGACCAAACCATTCAATTCTCTTTCTTTGTGTGTGTGTGTCAGGCCATGATTGGTTCTGCACTGGTGACATGTTTTTCAGTTTCTCACCTCCAATACATATTTTCTAAATCCAAATTCAATATTATGTTTAGTGTTAGAATTATAGATATGATAAACAGTATAATTAATAAAGATGATCAAGAAGTACAAATAGTAAAAAAAGACAAATTTCAACTTTTTTGTGATTGATAATATATAAATGGATAATGGATTTAGCATTATCAAATTTTAGATTGATTATCCACACCAAGTAAAAATGAAAAGATCCATAAAGTCCAAGTTGGGTACTCTTATCCAAAAAAAACCTTATTTGGTATTACAAGGTTACCAAATGGCATGATCCAACTTCTACTCCTCCTCCTATCGGGGTCTAACTACTGCTTTACGTCCTTCTGATGCAAACACTTGCTAAGACCGAACAACAGAAATAATCGTCACTAGAATCAAGGCTTGCATCTCTCAATCCACCCCAAAGCCCTGATCATTATCTAAGGTGTGGTTTTCGAGTGTGAATATGCAGTCAAGGAAACAAAATCCAGCATACATGAGTGGCTCAAGAGCAAAACTCCACCATCATTTGACATTTAAATGACATTTGATCCTGTGAATAAGTTACTCTGAACTTGTGCTCCATTTTGTCATTATTATAAGTGCTTTTTGCTCAAATTAACCAATAAACAGAAATCACAACAGTAGATACTAAGAAGCCGATAAGAAACTACTGCACAACCTATAAGTATTTGTAGTGCATCAGTTATCTTTTCAATTAAAAATCAGCCACGTGCAAGCACTCAATAACCACCGTGTGAAGTAAAGAAGGCAGTAACAAAGGCCAATGATGGAAGAGCAAATTGTATCTCACCAGTGCTGCACCACTGATCACCAACAAGACCAACGATAATATAAAATGCCCCAGCTGTAAAATTAATGTTATCGATAAGAAAAAGGTTATATTGTGTGATTTCTGTTGTCACTGGTTACATGCGTCATGTGCAAAAATAGAGGAATTAGGGTACAAACTACTTATCAATCCCAACCAGCCATTCTTCTGTTCACTGTGCCTCCCTTCCATAAAGCAGCTTCTAAACTTATGTAAATAAGTCAAAAATATCAAGCAGCACCTTAACACTATGAATGAAACTTTCTCCTCCAAAATTCGAACAAAGAAATCTAAGCCTGAATTACTTGACTATCAGCACCACAACACAACTGACAACGCTACAAACTCCATGACCTAATTGCATGAACAGTACATGACTCAATCGAGGCCAAAATCAAGAAATTCAATGCAATTATTCTGAACTATCTGATGGAAACTGGCAAATAACTAAAACATCAGCAAATTTGGAGGTGAATGCAACTTTGATTCTAGAAATATTGTCAGGTGCCATCATTTTGGACTAAAATAAAAAAAGGATGGAACAAACTTTTCATGCCTTGTGATACAGACAAGCACATAAGTTCAAAAGGCATTTGCCCCCAATCGTGCATATGTGCTTGACCTGACTTAACTTTCACCCACAGAGAATAAGGACAACAACTCTAAGAAAAATGCCAAAATGGAGACAACAGTTGGGTCATCAACTATATACAAGGAAATCAAGTGATGACACCACTAGCAGTCCCCATGAAGACCAGTATACAGGAAGTGTATAAGAAAAACATGTAATACTCTTGTGGTCAAATATATGTTTCACAGAGCCTTACATATCTGCTTCACTAACACCTGTGGCCTCAACTCTAACCTTAATAGTGTCCACTACTATCTCCAGTCTATCAAAACCCTGAGTGAGTCTACCAAAATACTGAGTGAGCACTTTGAAAGAGCATATCATCAGGTGACATTGCAGAAATGGAAGAACCAACAGCTTATACGGGAATTGTGGTGAATGAAGGGGAGGTGAATAGTCTATTACAAAACCTCAATGTCAATTCATCTGCGGGATTGGATGGTATACCAGCTCATGTCGTACGAGAAGCAGCTAAAGATTTGTGCCTTTGATCATTTTGTTTAATTTGAGTCTCGGGTATGGGTTAATCCCAAGAGGGGGAAAACAGTTCCACTGCATAAAGGAGGTTCCAAGACTGCTGTTGAAAATTACCGGCCGATCACCATATCAGGAATTGTTGTGAAGGTCTTGGAGAAAATAGTAAAGAGGAAAATACAAGATTGGATAGATGAAAATGGGATACTGTATGGGGACAGCATGGTTTTGTGAAGGGTAGATCATGCCTCAGTAACTTGCTCACGTTCTATAACACAGTGATGGCTGAACTGGATAAGGGTTTACAGTGATTCCACTAGACCTTGCTAAAGCCTTTGATAGGATACCACATGGAATTTTAATCAGTAAACTGCAGCATATGAGAATGGATAGGAGGGTGGTTGATGGAGAGATATCAGAGAGTGGCTTATTCAGGAGTAGAATCCAAAGACGGCCTGTGACTAGTGGTGTGCCGCAGGGTTCTGTTCTTGGACCACTACTGTTTATTTTGTTCATTAACGATATAGGAAAGGATCTGAGAGAAACTGTGCATCTGTTTGCAGATGATGCAAAGTTCATCATCATCATCATGCTTATCAAGGATTTAGACCTAGCATGGCCTGTTCTGGCCTTAGAATCATTGTTGAAACATTTAAGAGGACGTCCTGGTTTTCTTTTTCTGATGATGCAAAGTTGGATAGAGCAATAGTGAATGCTCAGGATGTCAAAATTTTGCAGGATGATTTGGATAGTTTGGAGGACTGGGCTAAGGAAAATGGATGTCAATTTAATTTGGAAAAATGTAAGGTTTTGCATTTTGGGGTGAAAAGATTAGCAGCAGTATATCACACTGGTGGAACTGTACTCCAGGAGATTGACAAGGCCAGGGATTTGGTAGTGTTGGTGGATAGGAAGTTTAGGGAACACATCGCAAAAGTGGCAAAATCAGCACATCAAATCACTTGGTTGCTGAAAAACACTTTAATGAGCAGAGACAAACAGGTTATTGTTCCTCTGTATCGAGCCTTGGTAAGACCCAATCTAGACTACTGTGCCCAGATATGGGCGCCAGGGTTTCTTTTTGATGGGGAGGAGGTGGAGAGGATTCAGAGATGAGTGACCAAGATAATAGCAGGACTATGGAATGAACCTTATGAGAACAAGTTGAAGATTTGTGGGCTGCAGAAAATGGTTAATAGGCGGAAAAGAGGTGATATGATTGAGACATTCAAATTACTGAAGGATTTCTATAAGATTAATTCAGAAGATTTTTTGAGAATAGGACTGGTACTGGGAGGACTAGGGACCATCCATGGAAGCTTGGTAAGAGTGTGGTTAGCACTAGGTTTTTTACTTGGAGAGTGGTAAATGAGTGGAATAAGCTGCCAGAGTCAGTTGTGGATGCCATGACTGTAAATGAGTTCAAGGTGAAGTATGATAGATACTGTGTGAATGTTGAATAGTTATTCTTGACATGATGTTGAGCCTCCCTCGATGAATCTAAGGACTCCTTGGAGTTGCCTGTAATAATAATAATAATGGTTGCTCACCTCTGAATCTTTTCCAGTGCTTCCTCATCCCCAAGAAACCCAGGCGACCGCTCGACATAGTAATCTAGGTGTGAACACATCAAGGCCTTATCAAGAGGAATAACAACTTCCTTATTCCTTAGCAATATGTACTCTAAACTTTAACTCTGTCAACCATCACAGCTTGTAATCTGTTTATCCCAAAATACATACCATTACATTTCGCCACATTAAATTGACACCCATTATCTTTTCCCCATACTGACAGCCTATTTAAATCATCCTACAAGCTCTCCACATTGCCTTGATTAACTATTATACCTAATTTTGCATCATCAGCAACTGAATATTTCCTATATCATTTATGTACAAATTAAACAGCAATGGTTTCAGCACTGAACCTTGCAGCACACCACTAGTCACCTGTCTTTGCCTCGATTTTGCCACTCCATATACCACTTTTTTGATATCTGTTCAGCAGCATGCACTGGATAGTTCTGAAGGCATGGACACAGGGACAAATTCCCGATGATTGGAGTAGAGCTCTCATAGTACCCATATATAAAAAGGGAAATAAAACTGAATGTGAGAATTACAGAGGTATTTCCCTACTGAGTGTTCCTGGTAAGATTTATGCAAGTATAGTTGAGAAACAGTTGAGAAGAAATGCTTGGTGAAGAACAAGCAGGATTCAGGCTAAAATCTTCACTTTACGAAAAATAGTTGAGAAATCATGGAAATATAACAAAGATCGGTATTTTAGTTTTGTCGATTTGGAAAAGGCATATGAGAAGGTGCCAAGAGAGAAGCTATTCAATACGCTTACAGTTATATGGTATCAATAGGGGCATTATATCAAGCAATACTTAGTCTTTATTTGAGATGTAAGTCAGCAGTTAGATTTGATGGAAGTACAGGAAGATGGTTTAATGTTAAAACAGGAGTGAGATGAGGGTGTACATTATCCCCTCTGTTATTCATAATCTATATGGATCACATTATGAAGGAAAGTGGTATTAAACATGATATCAAAATTGGAGATATTAATGCCAGTGCTTTGCTTTATGCAGACGATGTTATATTTCTATATAAATCTGCTACAAGTCTGCAAGATTCTCTGACTAAATTGAATAACTGTTGTAATAGATAAGGTATGAAGCTCAGCAATAAAAAGACAAAGACAATGAAAATAGGCAGAATCATTGAAAATGTCAACTGTGTTGTGAATGGAGAACCTGTGGAACAAATAAAACATTTCAGTTACTACTCAGGTACGATTTTTAGTGAAGATGGTAAATTGAATATGGAAAGAGACAACAGAATCAACAAAGATGGTATGGTAGGAAGTCAACCGAATAAATTTATATGGAATAAGAGAGAAATCAGTCAAAACACTAAATTAGTTGTATACAAGACAGTGTTCAAATCAGTTTTAACTTATAGATCTGAGAGCTGGGTCAGAAGTAAAACACTTGAACAAAGATATGAGAGTCCTGAGAAAGATTAGAGGCGTGAACAGATAGCATCAATGGTAATATCATATTAAAAAACAAGGATATAAGGAAAGAACTTGACGTTGTCAGCATCCAGGAATGTGTTAGCAAAGCTAATCTCAGGTGGTAAGGTCACTTAAATAGAATGGGCAAGGAAAGATTAGCAAAACAAATGTTCTCTGCCAGGTTGGCAGGAAAACAACCTAGAGGAAGACCAAGATATCTTCCATATCAATCCACCAAGATATAGGTGGATTGATACGGCAAAAAGTGCCTTAGACCAGTGGTCTCAAACTCAAATTGCATGCGGGCCGAACACAATGTGAAAGCAGCTGACAGGCCGGAATTTTTTTTTTTTTTTTAACAAAATGAGAGCGAATATGAATATATATATATATATATTGAACCCTATTATATGGATATCACCCCTTTATAATTATGAAACCCTTTTATAACCTTTATAACTTGAGAATAAATAATGACAACCTATTCTCTTTCTTTTATTTATTAAATTTTTCTTCGACACATGTTTGTATGTAAATAATTATAAACTTCTTTATTTCTTACTGCAACTTCACACTTGATGGCGTTTCGATTCTGATAAAGTTTGTAACCTTGGAAAAAATTTACTAGAAATTATCTTCATCACGGATTGTAGATGCTCATCAGTCAGTTGGGTTCTTTTCTTAGACTTATTAATTTTCAACTGTGAAAAAAACTGTTCACATATAAATGTACTCGCAAACAAAGCGATTATTCTTATTGCAAAAATTCGTAACTGAGGGTATTTATCTTTTGACCAGTACGAATAAAAGTTAATCAAATCTGTATCTTCAAATCTTTGAATAAGATTTATATCACACTGTAAATTAATTAACTCCATATGTAGATTTTCTGGTGCGTTATTCACTGTAATGAAAATAATGTAAAATCGGACTTCAAATCATTAAAATCTTTAAATATTTCCTCAAATTCTTGTCATAATAATGACATTTTTCTTGCGTATTCTTGAGATTTTTCATTTGAAATAATAGGCAGGATTTAAGATGTAGGAAATGTACGAAATTTTTTGATTCCAGTTGTGTTTCCCATAATTGCAATTTAACTTTAAAAGCTTTAATACAATCATACATGTCAGTGATAAGTTTATTCTTTCCTTGCAGTTCTTTATTGAGAATATTTAAATGGCTGGTTAAGTCAACAAGAAATGCAAAATCTGTTATCCATGTATCATTACGTAGCTTGTCTACGATTTTATTTTTTTGTGTCATGAAAATTTTTATTTCATTTATTAAATCAAAAAACCATTTTAATACAGCTCGACTTAACCACCCACCTCGTTATAATAAATCACTTCTCCGTATTCACTTTCAATTTCTTCAAGCAATGCAACAAATTCTCGATGATTCGGAGCTCGTCCACAGATAAAGTTTACTGTTTTAGTTACTGTTTCCATAACATTATCCATCTGCAAACTTTTGGCACAGTGCTTGTTGATGAATAATGCAATGTATAGTGCAAAATATATTCCGAAATTTTTCTTCTTTGACTATATTTCTAAATTTTACCGCTACTCCATTTTTTTTTTAACGACCATAGCAGCTGCACTATTACTTGCAAATCCAACCATTTTATCCCAACTTAATTTATATTTATCTATTACAGTTTTTATTTCAGAAAAAATATCCCTTGCAAGGAAAGTTTTACCTTTCATAGGAATTATTTCCAATAATTCCTCAATTACTTCAAATTCATCAGTAACACCTCATACGAAAACAGAAAGTTGTGCTATATCTGTGATGTCAATACTCTCATCAACTGCTATTGAGAATGCTGCAAAATCTATACTTTCTTTTAACTGACATCGAAAATCACTAGCGATTTCATTAATAAGTTCTGCTACCGTGTTGGCTGACAAACTAATATTTTTAAATAATTGTTGTTTGTCAGGACAAAGAAGTTCAGCAGACTTAATCAAGCAACCTTTAAGAAATTTGCCATCAGTAAATGGTTTTGATCGTTTTGCAATGATGTGCGCGAGAGCAAAACTTGCGTGAACTGTTGCTTCACTGGATTTATTTGCTTCAGTAAAAAAATTTTGTTGTCATTGTAAGCCAGATTTCAGAAACTATTCTTCCCTCAATTTGCCTTCCAACATTTCAAATTTTTCTTCATGATTCATTTCGTAATGGAGACGTAAATTGTATTCTTTTGGAACTGATATTCCCTTATTACAAATAAAACACCCAATTTTATTGCGCACAACACGAGAAAAGTACATAATTTCCCATTTATCTTGAAAAACACGTCCTTCCTTTTCTTTTACTCTTTGTTAAAGACATGGCTTGCAGTTTAATCTCTTAATCAAGTTGTAAATGAAATTATAATTTCATTTACAACTTTAATTCAACAAGATGAACTTTCGTATGAAAGCAACACTCAAAAGTTATGAACAATTCTAAACGATAGTATTGATATAATACAGATTTAACAACAAGCACAAATAAACAGGTTTTATAAGCCGTACGTTAGTTTCCCATTTATCTTGAAAAACACGTCCTTCCTTTTCTTTTACTCTTTGTTAAAGACATGGCTTGCAGTTTAATCTCTTAATTAAGTTGTAAATGAAATTATAATTTCATTTACAACTTTAATTCAACAAGATGAACTTTCGTATGAAAGCAACACTCAAAAGTTATGAACAATTCTAAACGATAGTATTGATATAATACAGATTTAACAACAAGCACAAATAAACAGGTTTTATAAGCCGTACGTTAGTTTCCCATTTATCTTGAAAAACACGTCCTTCCTTTTCTTTTACTCTTTGTTAAAGACATGGCTTGCAGTTTAATCTCTTAATTAAGTTGTAAATGAAATTATAATTTCATTTACAACTTTAATTCAACAAGATGAACTTTCGTATGAAAGCAACACTCAAAAGTTATGAACAATTCTAAACGATAGTATTGATATAATACAGATTTAACAACAAGCACAAATAAACAGGTTTTATAAGCCGTACGTTAGTTTGTCTCCATCTATATTGCAATATGAACTGCACAGCTGTGCACCGGAAACATCAGAATACCGAAGCGTCACCAACTGTCGGCTGGCGAACTAAATTTACTGATTGTAAATTGTAGATACAGACTGAGCTTATGCGCACATAAGTCTTGACAAGTAACAGACTGATTTGGAGGAAAATTGTAGATAGGTAATAATGATGTAAATTTTTCATGTAGTATCATATCCTGTACACTAACCACTCGACCAGCCAGGCTGGCATCATAATCCATGCCCACAGCGGGATTCGAACCCACAGCCTTTTGGCTGGAGAGCAGATACACTAACCACTCGGCCAACGAAGCCAGCAAAATATTTCCTCTAGTCGCAGACTAGATTCGAAACGAAGAAGTCTTCCTTCGTGCGCTTAAACGCTGTGGTGTGCAAATGCCACATCCACTGAGCTACTCAGGCTACGTTTGGGTAGTTTGGCATTACAACAATGCCAAATTGGACAGTCTCCGAAACAACTATGCTTCATTCCCATGGTTGGATTATTGTTTCCGGTTCTTCCAGTCCAAACATATGCACCGAACGTATCACCAAAATAATCTTCACTAGCATGAAAACATACATTCCCCCAACATTACTTTGAATTGCTGCCCCTAACTAAACTCTGGTTCTCCAAAAGATGTGCCAAGACTGTACAAATGAAAAATCAGGCATACTACAACTAGCTCAAATCAAGAACCCCCATCCTCCTTCAATGCCTATACTGAAGCCCAAAACAGATGCAAGAAAATTATCAATGCTTCTAAAACAGAATTTGAAGCAAAAAGCAGGAAGCTTGCAACCTGTCCAAATGGCAGTCACACCTTTTGGTCTCTTGCCAAGGCAATTGGTCGTAACTTTTTCCCTACACTATTCCCATCTCTATCATACCCAGATGACTCAACTGCAACATTACCCACAGAAAAGCTAACCTCCTGGCTTCACACTTTGCCTCCAATGCACACATAACTGACAATGCCCTCCAGTCATTCCAACTGCCCAACATACAATGCCCCCTGTATCCTTTTGCCAAAAAGATATCATAAACCTGTTGTCTAAATTAGACACAAAAGTCTCCTGGCCCTGATGGCATTCCTCCAATTGTCCTGAAGGTCTGCACACCAGAACTGACTCCTATCCTATGCCATCTGTACACACACTCTTAACCCACTGGTATATATATCCCAAAGCCTGGAAACTGGCCTATATTCAACCTATTCCTAAAAAGGGTGACAAATCACTGCCATCTAACTACCGCCCTATCTTGCTCACTTCAGTCCTATCTAAAATGATGGAGAAAAACCAACTCCCAACTCCTACTCTACCTTGAAGGTACCCAGCTATTAAGCGACCACTAGTACAGATTCCGTCGAAGCCGATCAACAGGAGTTCTACTCTCATATATCATCCATCGCTGGACAAATGCCATGGAGAAATTCGCTGAATCCCAAGTAGTTGCACTTGATATCTCTAAAACCTTTGACCAGGTCTGGCACAAAAGCTTACAAAACGAACTCCAATCATTTGCACTGTATCAGGACTTCTGCAAATGGATTGCAGCTTCCTGTCTAGACAAACACTATGTGTGATGGTAGATGGCTCCCTATCCTCTCACCATCCAACTAATGCTGGGGTCCCACAAGGTTCAGTTTTCTCACCGACCCTCTTCCTTCTATATATCAATGACCTCTAACCCAATACAGTTTTGCAGGCAGCACATTACACTCCTCCCTCTCATTTGACAAACCCTACTCTACACAACTCACTTCAACCACCACTGCCCTTAATTCTGACCTCCAAGCCATCATCCAATGGGGTGAAAAACCTTGTCAGCTTCAACGCTAGTAAAACACAGTTCTGTCTTATTTCTCACAAAAAAGAACCATTTTCCCCCATCGTTGTTTTTGATGATACTCAAATTCCCAGACAAGATGAGATTTCTCTTCTCGGAATTACCCTGACATCAAGCCTCTCCTGGCATAAACACCTCACAATCATTGCATCCTTAGCTTCCAAAAAACCAAGTTTTCTCTTTCGCTCATGACGCTACTTCACCTCTAAACAGCTGTTAACATTACACAAATCACAAATCTGCCCAGCTATCGAATACTGCTCTCACATTTGGGGTGGGGCTCTTAAAACCTCCCTCAAAATGCTCGACTCAATACAGAGGAGAGCAATTAGACTGATACCCTATCTCTCACCAACTCGCTCCCCTCACTTTCACATAGATGCTTGATCTCTGAAATTTGTATATTCTATAAATATTTCCATGGGAAATGTTCATCGGAAACAGCATCAATAATTCCCCCACTGGAACATGTACATCTACCGCCCAACATCCTTTCATGGTACACCTTGAAACCCACAGAACAAGTTTCTTTTCCTCCTCCTTCATCCCTGCCACTGCGGAATAATCTCCCCCCTGATGTATTTCCCAAGGAATACAATACAGGCTTTTAAATCAAATGTAAACAAGTTTCTCCTTTCCCAACCCACTACCCATATATGGTACTAATGTACTATAGGTTGACGAGCCAACCTCTCATATATCGGTCCAACATAAAAAAGTTCCAAGAATCTAAGGGGTCCCCAAGGTCCACAAACAGGGCTTGCCACTGAGACCTATTGTTGATGCACAATATTCTCCAACTTCACTGCCATTCAAATATCTAGCAAACCTGCTAAGCCCACACATCGACAAAAGTAGCTTTTATAAAGAACATGACACTTCATAGAGTGCACAAAACATTACAATAAATCTACTGATCTACCTTTAAGCCATCATAGTCCTAAACCAAGAACAGAAACCACACGACTGCTGCTAATACTACAAGACCTCTTTCTTCCAGACACCTCAAGACCAATCAATCAATTTGAACATTGCATCAATAGCACTCACTTCATATTCCAAGGTGAATACTTTGAAAAGGAAGAGAGGATTAGCAATGGGCTCTTTCCTCTCTCTCTCCCTTGTTAGCAAATCTGTTCATGGAGTTGAAGAAACGCTCATCTGAGCCCCTAAAATTTGGGTCAGATACGTCAGTGACTTTTTCATCATTTGGTCGAGGTCTATTATTCAATTGGAAGAATTTCTCACTTACCTTAACAACAACAAAAGAAAACCTAGTACATCATCTTTCCACATAAGCTTATGCAACGATATTCAATCTCAGGTGAGTCACTGATCTCAAAGGTGAATAAATCTGAAAAACTAAGAATCAAACAAACAAAAAAAAAAATTGGAACAAGTTAATATTTCTTTTAAGATTCAGAGATAATGGTGTCATCCCTTGATTTTTAAGGTTACACTGATGGGTCACCACTAAGCATTCTTTTACGAATTTTTCAATGTATGGAAGTTGCATTACATATACAACCACTTTCTGACTGCAGATTTTTGGTCATCTGGGTCTTCTGTAGATGAAGAGGATCAAGAAACAAGTAACCAAAGATAGTGATAGGTCTGTAGAATGCTTGCTATAAGGATAGAATGAAGGTTTGTGGGTTACAATATTTGTTTGATAGGCACAAAAAGGGGGACAAACTTATAAGTTACTAAGGAGGTTTTATATGATTGATACAAAAGAAATTTTTTGATACAAGATGAGGGAGAGAAGGGGCCACCCATGAAAATTGTGCAGCAAAGCCTCATAGTTAGCAAGGGTGCTAACTAGAGTTTTTAAATGAATTTTTAATGGCACTTATGACTGATTATTATACGCAAGAATTAATAATTTTATTATTACAAACATTTCCACCTGAAACTAACAAGCCATCATCAGTGCACAAGCATAATCACAAGGTAAGCCACAAACACAATGGAATGTTATTCCTCTTTACAGATCTGAGCCATGTGGTGGAGTACCACCTTACAATGGGGGGGGGGGGGGGATTGAAAAATAACATGACATTAAAATTAAAAATAACCGAATTACATGGTTGAAAGAACAAAGATGAGGGGAATTACTGATTGCAATATAATAGGATGAAACTCTCTCAAATTTCTGGAGTGGATTACTGTAAAAAGTTAGGCAGAACAAAATTTTTTTTGTTTAGAGATAAATTACCATCTATACAAGAATCATACTACAGAATGGCTTCCCCTTAAAGAAGATTAGATGCATCAGTGGTGCTACAAACCTGTCCCTAGGAACCCTGAACTTATGCAGCAAGTTTCAATTCTATACATCACAGGTATCTGTACAGCAATTGCAAAGATCCTGAAAAGAGTTTATTTTGCATTCTTTACTGTAAAAAAAAAAAATCCCTCCTGGTTACCCTCCACACAGTAAGCAGGCAATGCATCGCATTGGGGAGCTGAAGTGAGTAGAAAAAATAAAATAAAACCACATTTTAATATTAGCGTTTATTAAATATGGATATGCACTAAATATATTGTAAGAAATAGTGTGACTTTTAATAGCATTTAGCAAACACTGCAAGTTGTTTTTCGCTATGTGTAGTATAGAGCTTGTGGAAGCACTAGACAAGCATGGTGTTCACCCGAGGCATTGCGTTACGGGGATTCCCTCACTACAGTCTTTTTTTTTTTTTTGCACCACATATTCACCAGTTAGGATGTGAGGCACGCATGTGTACCCAGTTACGAAGTGACATTCAGGCACTGCTTGTAAATTATTGAATTGCTGATTGCTAAACATAGTGAATGTGTACTTAATTCACACTGAGGTCAACAGATTCAAATTTTAGCCTAAGTCTTAACAAATTTTAAAAAGAATTATGCATTTCTTTAAGTATTTATTTTTAATTTTTTATTTCGATATATTTTTTGCCTTACCAAATTTTTTTTATTTCACAATGGAACTCCTGGAACTGAATTATAAATAACTACTCTATCTAATTTTCTACTGGTTTGAAATTTTTATGACAGTATTTAATATCTTATTTTATTTTACTTTGATAAAAAAAAGTAAGCCAATAATATTGTTTTATCTCCCAAAGCAGATACTTCTAATTCTGGACTATTTCTTTGCAATCTACAATTATTTGTTCAGCTGTCTGTTGACACTACTAAGTTTTAGAAATTCTATTCTATATTTTCACCATATAAACACCGTTTATGTGTATGCAAAAAAAAAAAGTAGTTACTTTTTTTTTTCCCCTTAAAAACTGAGTTGTGAGTCAGCAGTTAGAATTGAAGGAAGTACAGGAAGATGGTTTAATGTTAAATCTGGTGTGAGACAAGGATGTACATTATCCCCTCTGTTATTCATTATCTATATGGATCACATTATGAAGGAAAGTGGTATTAAACATGATATCAAAATTGGAGATGTTAATGTCAGCTCTTTGCTTTATGCGGATGATGTTATACTTCTAAATAAATCCGCTACAAGTCTGCAAGATTCTCTGACTAAATTGAATAGCTGTTGTAATAGATATGGTATGAAGGTCAGCAATAAAAAGACAAAGACAATGAAAATAGGCAGAATCATTGAAAATGTCAACTGTGTTGTGAATGGAGAACCTGTGGAACAAGTAAAACATTTCAGCTACTTAGGCACAATTTTTACTGAAGATGGTAAACTAAATATAGAAATAGACAACAGAATCAGCAAAGCTGGTATCGTGGGAAGTCAATTGAATAAATTCATATGGAATAAGAAAGAAATTAGTTGGAAAACACTAAATTAGCTGTATACAAGACTGTGTTCAAACCAATTTTAACTTATGGATCTGAGAGCTGGGTCAGAAGTAAAACACTTGACCAAAGACTAGACACCGCAGATATGAGAGTCCTGAGAAAGATTAGAGGCATGAACAGATGGCATCAATGGCAATATCATATTAAAAATGAGGATATTAGGAAAGAACTTGACATTGTCAGCATCCAGGAATGCGTTAGCAGAGCTAATCTCAGATGGTATGGTCACTTAAATAGAATGGGAGAGGAAAGATTAGCAAAACAAGTGTTCTCTGCCAGGTTGGCAGGAAAACGACCCAGAGGAAGACCAAGATATAGGTGGATTGATACGGTACAAAGTGCCTTAGACGATAGAAATATAAGATCTGATAATGTTGGAGTCTTGACAAGTAACAGACTGATTTGGAGGAAAATTGTAGATAGGAAGTTAGTAATGATGTAATTTTTTCATGTAGTACTGTCATATCCTGTACACCCCTTGAGGGTACATGGCAGGAATTTGATGATGATGATGATAAAAATTCCAAATATGACAACTTTTACTGCTGCTGGAAATAACTTTTGTCTTAGAAATACTAGACAATCTTCTCAGCTGAAGGTAAAGGCTTAGATTACTCTCAATGCTACTGAGAAAGAAAGACCACTTCAGAAGTCACACTAAAGAGCCTCAAAGTAGTAGTGCATAATACATCATCAATTATATCCTAAACTGAAATACCAAGATTTCTCTTACAGCCTGATACAATATTTATGTCAAAATAATTTCTTTATTCACAGTTTCACTTTTATTATCAAAAACTTAAAAATTATTTGATGCAGTTATTTAAGAAATAATCAAATATTTTAATTGAATTTAAAAAAAAAATACGTGATGTGTTGCACCAGTGTCCAGTTTTTTTTTTTTTTTTTTTTTTTTTTTGGGGGGGGGGGGGGAGCAAGACCCACCTAATTCATCCTGCTGATGTTTGAAATTTATTTTCAAAACTGTTCACAAGACAGTTTTACTACAGTTTTACACATTTTAGTCTAAAACTGTAGTAAAAGCATAACTACTTTGCCACCTATCAAAACTAGTTTAAAAAATCTTTTCCAAATATGTGGTGATTTCATCTTTGTACTAAAAGAA
The DNA here is from genome assembly GCF_054136105.1 of Typopeltis vanoorti. NCBI lineage: Eukaryota > Metazoa > Arthropoda > Arachnida > Uropygi > Thelyphonidae > Typopeltis > Typopeltis vanoorti. Next base: position 40,327,194 of record NC_143566.1, on the reverse strand, counting down.
ATGATAAGAAGAAAATAAGTAGTATTTTCTTTTTCATTGAGTGGTGATTTCAGAATGAAGTGCGATTTATAATGTACTTTCTTTGTGTGTTTTTTAAAATGAAAGTGCATATTTGAATTAAAATTTGTCAACTGAACATCGCAAACAATGAGAATGACTAACTGTAGCGGACTGTAATGTTTATGATCTCTTGACTTAGAAGAGGGAACCCCTGTGTTACCTGGAGTTTCCTCCATCAGGAAATTCCAAGTGAACATTTTGGAAGATGTGTTACAAAAAATATTGTGGAAATCATTTTCCTGCTAATTTCCACGTGTTAAAGAATTCTTTTAAAATATTCAAAAAAAAAAATAAAATTAGAAAATGCTACCAAGCAAAATTTATTGCAATAAATAAGGTTTGAACATTACTTTTTATGTTACCTTGCACTACTACTATGTAGTGCAAGGTAATATGCATGTCACCTTATTATGCTTACAGATTTAGATATACTGCTGCTGTTTGAGAGAATTTCTTTCTGCTTTTATGAACAAGAGATGTAAACTGTCTTATGTTCTTACTTCAAAGCTAATTTTAAAATATCGCAAAATAATATTCGGTAGTATTTCAAATGAATTCTCAGTTGAAAAAAACAAACTGTTACTATTATTGTTATTTGTAGAGTGATCATTTCAATAATAATGCTGTTTCTTTACCTTTGTAAAATAACCTTTCACGGGTGGAAGCAATATATATTCATCTTTTTATGACTGACTGAAACCGAGAAAATAGACAAGTTCATTTAATGGAGCACACATTTCATCAAAATGACTTCTTCAGGAATGGCAACACTTAAAGCAAATTAAAAACACTGTGCCATTATAATAACAGACTTGTAAACTGAAGTTAAATTTGAATTGTCGTTATAGTCCGTTCTGTAGTTCTACTGTTGTGCAAATGCGAGCGTATGAGTTCAAGCGTACGCCAGTATCTAATGGCAGAACTATGCAAATCAGATAGACTATAAACTGAGGTTGCTGCTGATGTGAGAAGAGTCTAGGACTATTTCTTTGGATTCAACTATGCGGCGTTCTACTTCGTGACAAAAATAAACGTTTGATGTTACATTCCAATCTACTCCGTGTTGGCAGCCTTCATCGTTTGTGTTCACTAAAAATAAGACGTGACTTGAGAGTGCACTTGCTCTGATTCTATCATATAGAATCACATATTATTTTATATACACCGGGGAACTGAAGATGGTTATGAGCTTGTTTTGTGTGGCTTAGAACTAAACTTCATTTTGGAAGAATTGAAAAACAAGTTTTTATATTAAATTTTTTCAAAATCTTCCTAATTGCTGGGAGAGCGAGCTGATGTAAGGTAAAGAAAAAAGAAATATAACCTCGGGGTTGTTAGGGATCTCTGTTGTTTCGAGGACACTGGTATAATTGCATCTTAATGTTTTTGGAAGAGTATCCATTATTTAAGAAAGTTCTCTCTAGATATTTTAGTTCTTCTTCATCAGACAATACTGAGCGAGCACAGTGAGTCAATGTGGAAATGATACCTAACTTTTGTGCAGGATAGCGATGTGAGGATGCATTTAGGTATCTATCCGTGTGTTGCTTTCCTGAAGATTGAGATTTTTAAAGAATCAGACATCTTTGTAAGTTTCATGTCTAGAAATGAAAGGGAACCATTTTCTTCAATCTTGACGGAAAATTTTATGTCTTGGTGGAAGTTATTTAAATGATTTAGAAAGATGTGAAGATTCTCTACACCATGCTCCCGAATAAGGAATATATCGTCCACATAGAGGAGCCATATTCTAGGTTTTAATGTTGCTTTAGAGATGGCTTTCTCCTCGAAGAAAATGTTGGCCAGCACTGGAGATATGGGCTAACCATAGCTAATCCTTTGTTCTGTTTATAATTTTCTTTTCGAACTTAAAATACACCGAATTAATAGTGTGAGAGGAGAGCAAAAATCTTTTTAGAGATCTTGTTTTTTAAAATACTGAGAACATCTTGCATTGGAACGTTTGTAAAAATGTGCCACAACATCAAAGCTTGCCATAATATCGGAATTCTTCAGCTTTATATCTTTAATTTTAGAAGCGAAATCCTTTGAATTTTTAATGTAAGAGGAAGATTTTCCTACTAGACATTTTAAGAAGGATGCTAGATATTTTGATAATTTATATGTCGATGAATCAATACTATCAACTATTGACCTGAGCAGACAACAATTTGCTTTGTGCACCTTTGGAATGCCATATAATCTTGGAATAAGTGAATGTAAGGACCAAAGAGAAAGACGTGTGTTTCTTAGAAGTTCCACTGTCGTCTTAAGGAGATGATTGTTTATTCGATTATGTATTTCTCTCATTGGATCTTGGTCTAGTTCAGAGTAGGTATCTGATTCTAGTAACGTCAGGATTTTTTTTACAATAAACTGTTTTATTTAGTACGACCATTGCACTGCCCTTGTCTGCTTGGAAGATAATAATATCTCTATTCCTTTTAAGTTTTTTGATGGCTAAAACTTAAAAGGAATAGAAAATAGAGAAAGGAATAGAAGTATTCTAACCCCCCCCCATCTCCTGCTGCTGCGACCGCTCACAGTAACTGAATTATAAATATCTACTCTCTTCTAATTTTGTATTTCATACTTTTCACAGTATGTACACTACACATTTGATATGCTTAAAGATTTTTATATTATCTATAAAGTAAAGTCATCAAAGCGCATCCTACAGGCAATCTGTGAAGTATGCTACGAAACTTAACTTTGAATGAAAATAAAAATAACAATCTGGAATGATGACAGCCCGTTACCCCCACCCCCCGGGGTGAAGGCTGTCGTTATTTATTTCAAATAATTACCTTGAATTAAGTTCTTCGAGAACAAATAAAATGTATTACTGAATAAGCGATTAGACACAATTAGCACAAAAAATTAAAAATGACATTGGTTCTCCAAGGTTTCCAATTCCCCAATATTTAAGTGAAAAATGTATGCAAGGATCTCTTATTTTGTCCTGGCATTAAAAATTGTACAATAAAAATAATTTCTGTTGGAAGTTTTTTCACTTGGTTATGCTATAAATTAAAGATACCAAGAAAGTATACACTTGGTTTAATCCTTTATCCAAGTGTAAGCAAATAAAGTTTGCGCCTGAAGCGCCAGTCATGAAAATACTTCAGGCGCAAACTTTGTTAGCTCACACTTGAATAAAGCATTAAACCAAGTATATAATTTCTTGGTATCATGAATTTAAAAATAATTTCTACATTTTTACTCTGTCGAACATGACTAAAAGTCCAGTTACCCAGTAGGGAACAAGGAACTGCATTTCTTGTTATAGGCAACTGAGACGCAGCTATGATTGCGAGATAATCTGGTTAAGTGTTCTCTTCAGTGTAAAGGATTATCGCACCTTCTAATGGACATGACAGCCAAATTACACTTCTTATTCATGTTCTTTCAACAGATAGCATGCATTGTATCCAGATTTTGAGTATGTACATAGACATCCTGGCCAGTTGGGAGGTTAATATATGCATTTTTCATTGTACACAATTTTACATAAAAATATATGTTTGAGTTTTTTTACCTTGTAAATTGCATAAAAAAAACTAAGGGGCACTCAACTTAAAATTGCATCGTGGCGCCAGGACCCTAGAGCCTGCACTGTCTCCACAAAAGATATCCTTGGTGGTTACAAGGTCCAATGTGATTGATTACACTAATATTTGGAAAAACAACAACTGCAGGAACACTAATCTTACATCACCCACAATAACCCTTAAATTCTGGCTTGGCACAGCACAAAGTGGACAGTGAACACAATATCCTCTGGTCCAACAAACTCCTGTTATACCAGTGTCAGTTTAAGTTTGAGCAGTTGTTCAAAAGAGTGTTAAAGTATTTCTACAGTGTCCACTGATGATGGCCTGTTAGTTTCAGGATGAAATATTTGCAATAATAAAATTATATTAATTCTTGTGAATATGTTTCTAATAATTTTAACTAGATTTTTTGCTTGAAGAGTACTGAAAAAGGGCAACAAGTTTTCAGTTGAGTTTAAGGTGAGGTATAACAGGCCTGTGAATGATGGTTAGTGTGGGCCTCCCATGATAAGACTTTGGACACCATAGACATGTCAAGATAATCCTTCTTCCCATTTTGTTACAAGCAGCATAAGTCAATGTTCTAATGCAAACCATAAATCTACCTACCCAAATTCCTGATAATCCTCTTGACTCAACAACAACTACTTTTCATCTCTTTTTATCTAGGTCTCCATCAAGATACATTATAGAAGTCATCCCCCCCCCACCTCTTGGTAACTCCTATTACAATCTTGTGCAAGCCTTCTCTCTCAAAGAACATCCTTCCTCCAACTGCTCCCAACCTTGTGTCCTTTGGTACTAACAAAGTTACAAAGAGATAACTTCCAGAATTTCTACTATTCCTTTCCATGGACCGATACTGCTTCTGCTTTTCATATCTAAACACCTGTTCCAAGTGAATGACAGCTATTATCCTCAATGGAATGAAGGCCTTCATTCTACCTAATATTTTCATTCACCTTCCAAGCCCTGGTTCAACAGAAAGTGTACAAAATTGACTGAAGATAAAATTCAGCTTACTGCAGGTAGCTCGCATCAAGAACCTCAGTTCCATACTCTATTTCCTATGCTCAAGAACACAAGAAACACAAAACAATCACTAGTAAATGTAAAAAAGAACTTTCATATTTTCTAAAAGGGCAAATCTTAATACGGGCAACAGCAGAAAACTTGCTTCGTGCATAAATAGAAGCCATGTATTCCATACCTTGGTAAAGCCACCAGAGAAAATTCTGCTCATGTGAACATCCACCTCTCTCTCTCTCTCTCTCTTATTCAGATAGCACAACTATAGCACCTAAAGACAAAGGTGACCTCTAGACAAATCAATCTTTTCATCCAAATCCAGCACAGATTATCAAATCACCAAACTATATGCTAACAGTGCTCTAGAGCTAACATCTGCCTTGTATCATTTCTATAATTTTCAATATAAGTAGCTGGTACTTATCCCAACACATGGAAACAATCACATATCCAGCTTATTCCAAAAGAGGAAGACAGAAGTTTACCATCTATACCATTGGAGGCTATGTCCATACAGGACATAGCTTCCACTTCCCCATGAGATGACGCGCTGTCGAAACGGCTCGCACCTCGTTACTCCCACCCCTGAACCTATTCTATCACATCATATCCTTCCCCCTCTCCAAAAAAAAACTGTTTCTATTTTCACCCCATCCAAAAGTATTCTCTGCCCACCCTTAATAATAATATATATAAAAAAAACCCAGTTTTTCAAACAAAGATTCACACACCCCCTTGCCTCACCAATAACTCTCCCACCTTTTCCAACCCCCCCCCCCCCACTCCTTTCAATCATACTCCCATCAAACAGGAGATGAATGTATATCGTCACACACCAGGATGCTGCTGAATAAGAAGACAGCCTGCAACATCCTACAAAGGCATGTCCAAATTTTCCTTCTTATATTCTTCATATATTTATCTATGTTAAACTTCAGTAATGCCCTAAAATCGAGTAAAAAGCCAATGATATTATAAAAATGGGCACTACTAAACAAAAATAGGCTAAATAGCCATAAAATTAATATTTACTTAGAGGGGTAACATGGGAATTTTTCCAGAAATAAAATCTATATTAACATTTAGTTTAATCCTTTATCCAAGTGTGTGCAAACAAAGGTTGCACCTGAAAGTATCTTCAGGACTGGGGTAAAGTGGTACAACACCAGGCGACTCCTTGCAAAGGTGGAGCAAGCTACCAACACTCCTATCTCAGTATCTCCCATAATGCAAAACACATCTCCTTGCGGATATGTATAATGTTATGCATTAAATGGGAAGGGCCACTACCCAGATTAGTTTCGACCCTTATTGAGGTCTCTTCAGTGAGAGCCAGGCCCAAGTGGAGATACCAAGGCAGAAGCATTAGCAAGGTCATCTCCTCCTATAGGAGCTGCCAAACTGTGTGCCACCTTTTTATTAAATTACTCTGGATTTAGAAAAAGATGTTGAAAGTTTATTTTTCACTTGGTCAGACTATAATAAATTTAGTTTAATCCTTTATCCAAGTGTGAGCAAACAAAGTTTGCACATGAAAGTATCTTCAGGACTGGGGTGAAGTGGTACAACACCAGGCGACCCCTTGCAAAGGTGGAGCAAGCTACCAACACTCCTATCTCAGTATCTCCCATAATGCAAAAACATCTCCTTGCGGATATGTATAATGTTATGCATTAAATAGGAAGGGCCACTACCCCAGACTAGTTTCAACCTAAATAAACTTTCAACATCTTTCTCTAAATCCAGAGTAATTTAACAAAAAAGTGGCACACTGTTTGGCAGCTCCTATAGGAGGAGATGACCTTGCTAATGCTTCTGCCTTGGTATCTCCACTTGGGCCTGGCTCTCACTGAAGAGACCTCAATAAAGGTCGAAACTAGTCTGGGTAGTGGCCCTTCCCATTTAATGCATAACATTATACATATCCGCAAGGAGATGTGTTTTGCATTATGGGAGATACTGAGATAGGAGTGTTGGTATCTTGCTCCACCTTTGCAAGGAGTCGCCTAGTGTTGTACCACTTTACCCAAGTCCTGAAGATACTTTCAGGCGCAAACTTTGTTTGCACACACTTGGATAAAGGATTCAACTAAATTTATTATAGTCTGACCAAGTGAAAAATAAACTTTCAATATATTAACATTGTGCTACTAAGCAACTTCTAACTGAATCAATCCACCCAGACCTTGGTCTTCCTCTGGGTTTCTTTCCTGCCATCAAACACCTGTTTTACCAACCTTTCCTCACACATTCCATTTAAATGGCTATACCACCTTAGATTAGTTCTGCTGAGACATTCCTGAATGCTAATAATGTCTAGTTCAATTCTAATATCTTCATTTTTGATATGATTCTGCCATTGATTTACTCCTCTAATTTTTTTCAGAACCCTCATATCTAGTTTGGTGTTATGCTAATTTCTCCCTTATTTCATATAAATTTATTCAGCTGGCTACTCACCATATAAGTTTTTCATATTCTGTTGTTTATTTCCAGATTTAACCCCTTCCTCTTCAAGTTACTTTCCAATAAACAATTTCTGCATTGTCTTTTTTTTTTTTAATTTAATTTTATTTTTTAAGTGTTTTCATGGAGGCTGCTCAACTAAATTAACCACCACCATTTTCCCACTTTTCCTATACATATGAATATGGGCAGCTATAGGTAAAGATCCATATATGGTCCAGATATTTACTTAACCAAATTCTCACCCTTTTCTTTTAATCCATATACGTTATGTAGAAAAAAAGAGGGAGCAGTAGAGTGAGGGCTGTTCTTTGGGACAGTCCACCCACTACTGCTTTCCCCAAAGTACACAACGACAAACTCTTCGGGAAACAAATAACTTGTCTACACATGGCACTGAAGCATTATGGATGTTTAAGCCTCTTGTCTGTGAGGTTGAGAAAATATATATATCAATATTAAAATCATTAAATCCTAATCATTGCAATCATGGGTTACTCAAGTGAAGGTAAAAGAGACAACAGTTGTTTCTTGTACTTCTGAATCAACTCAATTCTGAGATAATTGAGGAACAACTGATTGATTATTTGTGGAAAGTTTTGGGTATTCAAACATTATTTAATTAAAGAGTTTAATAAAAAAAAAAAATAAGCAATTAAAACCTGACAAGATTTCTAAGTTATATGACTAACATCATCAGAAGTACTGGTACCTAAATGTTTTACACAACAAAAGCCTATTAACAATTAATTATACATATTAATATTCTTGATAACTTCACAACTGTAACATAATTTATAGAATGCAAATAGCAAATTCATTACTGTATGCATGTTTGAACATTGCTAGTTGTTACTATCACGTTCTGTGGTATCATGAGTGTTATATCCGTGACAGCTAAATTTTTGATTAAAGCAGACCATACTGGATACTTAAGCCTTAATTTTTATTGCATTGTGTAGGGATCCTAAGCATTTGCAAGGTTCTGTAAATTTTCTTGTGAAGAGTTATGATAAACGACATTTTTTGTCTGTTGCTAAAGTACTTGATGGTCAGTAGTGGTTATCTGGAATGCCAGGAATGATTTATGCACTCTTATTTTATTTGTTCAGACATGTGGATCTCTCCAGATCTTCCTGTCTGGCCTACATAAAAATCCCACAAGTGCAATGAATCACAGATGCCTGATTTTTTCATGGAGTGATGTGGAGGTTTTGGTGGATGTATGAATCTTGATATTTTTTGTAAAGGTAAAAATACCACTTTTACACTGTACTCGCAGAGCAATGCAGCTACTCTGTCTGTGACATTCTTAATGTAATGCAATGTGATTGCATTCTAGTAATCTTGTTTAAGTAAGGGAGTTGCAGGAGATGTATTAAGAATTTTTTCTTATCATCTTGGGTTCAAAATCATTAAGTACGAGGTTTTGTTTCAGGTAGTGCAGTTCTTTTTTCCTTTTAATTGACGTGCATGACATAACGTATGTCCTGTCTTGTAAAGTTTTAATCATGCCTATCTTTTGCAATGGATAGTGGTGTGAAGTGACAGTTAAAAATATTCCGTGTTGTGGTAGGTTTTATTGTATATAGAAAAGGATAACCTTCTTTCCTCATCATTTGCTTTGACAAGGATATCAAGGTACTGCAATTTTTTGTGTTGTTCTAGTTCAAGAGTGAATTTTATATTGGATGCAAGGTGTTCAAAATAATCTTTGAAAGCAGTCAGTTCATCCACCATTCCTGATCAAATGACAAAAATATCATCGATGTAAGGTAACCAAATTTTTGGTTTTTTTCTAACAGTTTTTTAATTGAATTAGTTTTGATAAACAAGTTGGCTAAGGCTGGAGAAAGGAGGGGAACCCATTGCAAGTCCTTCTTTGTATTCCATATATTTGTCTTGAAATATGAGAAAATGTTTTTCATACAGTGTTTGAATAGCCCTATGTCCAGTGAGAAATATTTCATTTCTGGGTACACTGGTGAAGAGACTGACATCTAAACTTGCTAAGATGTCTGAAGGTTCTATATTTATATCATTTACTTTATCAATCAAATGTCAACTACATGATTCTGTTTTTCCTGTGTGTGTGTGTGTGTGTGTGTGTGTGGAGGGGGTTGATATCAGCTTTGACAGATATTTTGCTAAATTTGAGGTCAGAGAATCTCTCCCATCTACAACTGGCCATAAGAATATTCCTTTTTGTGTATTTTTGGAGCACTATAAATTCTTGGGATTAATGGATGTTTTGATCATAAAGATATTTTTTTAATTGATATCCTTATCGAAGTAAACAATGAGGAAAAAAGTTATTGTTGTCCGTATGCAGAAAACCTACCACAACGGGAAGATTTTTAAATGCGGCTTCACACCACCATCCATTGCAAAAGAAAGGCATAATTAAAACTTTACAAGACAGGACATACGTTATGTCATGCACGTCAATTAAAAGGAAAAAAGAACTGCACTACCTGAAACAAAACCTCGTACTTAATGATTTTGAACCCAAGATGATAAGAAAAATTCTTCATGCATCTCCTGCAACTCCCTCACTTAACCAAGATTTCAAGAATGCAATCACGTTGCCTTACATCAAGAATGTCACAGACAAAGTGGCAGTGTTGCTCCGCAAGTACAATGTAAAAGTGGCTTTTTTACCTTTACAAAAAAATCAAGATTCATACATACACCAAAACTTCCACATCGCCCTATGAAAAAAATCAGGCATCTCAGATTCATGGTACTTGTGGCATTTTTTATGTAGGCCAGACAGGAAGATCTTGAGAGATCCGCATGTCAGAACATGTAAAAGACATCGAAAAAAGAAGATAGCATAAATCAGCTCTGGCATTCCACACAACCACTGGCCATCAAGTACCTTAGTCAAACAAATAAAAATGCCATATATTGATCGTAACTGTTTTACAAGAAAATTTAAAGAAGCCTTGTAAATGCTTAGGATCCCTACACAATACAATAAAATCAAGGCTTAATTTTTTACATCCAGTATGGTCTGCTTTCATCAAAAATTTAACTATCACAGATCTAGGATAAAACACGAATGACACCATGAGACCTGATAGCAACAACTAGCAATGTTCCAACCCAGTAACAAGTATACAGTAACGAATTTGCCATTTGTATTCTGGTTTATCGATTATATGTTACAGTCGAAGTTATCAATTGATAGGCTTTTGTTGCGTAAAACTTTTAGGTATCAGTACCCCTGACAGTGTAAATTATATGACTTACGAAACTTGTCGAGTTTTAATTGCTTATTTTTATTAAACTCTTTAATTACATAATAATGTGGTTTCAATACCAAAATCCTCAGAAGTGCTAATCCACAGAAACCTACATTTGCATGATTGATTATTTATCATGTATGTAACTAAAAAAAGCTAAATAATGTGAATCAGACCAAAATTTGTCATGCAATTCACAAAACAGATAAGAAATTTTTGTTCTTTCTTATTGAAAAAATCTAGCTGTATAACAGTCTAAGAACTTTCCCATTAAGAAATCAAGACATGTCCTGTATCTCTTAGTCATGACAGAAACTAGTAACAATGGAGTACTGTTTTAGAACTTCTCTAGTGCTTCAAGTTTCAATTCTGTTTTTAAAATTTTATGGGTTAAACTACTACTATCTTAAATTCCTCAAATGATAATCAGCCAATCTAAAATGAGATATTGATTTCCCTTCTAGTAACATATCTTCAACCATTCATTCTGAAATTAGGATGTAATACTTTTGCTTCCATGGTAGGTATGATCATTGGTCAAGATTTTGCACCCTCCCCTCTTTTTAATAGCAGCTCTCAACAGACCAGTTTGGGTAAACAGTGATTTTTCTTTATTAACCCTCTCCTCAATACTTTATAGCATGTAAATGAGGAACACAAAATGTGTAGGAGAATATTGTTTTCTACCATTCCTCTGAAATACACAACATACTATCAGATAACACACAGAAAATATCTAGAAGGGTATGCTATTGCTCATGTGACAAAATGTTGTTTCATCATTTTGATGAAATGGTAGGAAGCAGCATATCATCATTATGCCTCGATTAAGTGCAAGTTCCAACCACAAACTGCTTATTTTGACAAGCTGTCACATACAGTTGGTCATTGGTGAGCTTTTTCTGAATTCTGATGTGTGATGGTTTTTGGCAATTTTTAGTCCTGAATAATTTAATAAAAAATATTAAAAAAATTTAAATGAGAATATAAATGCCAGAAGTAAAATACAGTCATACCCAGACTTACGCGGTTTCTTATATGTACATATTCCCATCCCGCTTCACACCTCACCACTAGTCGTATCTTTTAGGCACCGGCCGCATTCGCCAGTGTCGCACGTGATGTGAACAAGCACCGACGTGTTTCGTGCGGTCTCCATTCATACACGATTTTTATAGTCTACAAACCTTGTGATTGTTTGATGTTATGTTCTTGATAAAAATTTTATCACATAAAAAATAATAATGTCATCCAAAAAAAGGAAGTCCGATTCTTCTACTACTAGCAAGAGAAGAAAAACATTGATTTTGGAAACAAAACTCAACATTATTAAGGATTTTGAAGGCGGAATGAAAATTTGTGAGCTAGCAAAGAAGTTCGATCTACAGGAATCCACAGTAAGAACAATCATAAAAGGAAGGTTGACAGATTTTGGAGGACATAGATTCTAACGAGGAATGAATTATAGCCACAAGGCAAGGAATAAAAAAATCATCAGCTTGCTATGAAGAAATTTTGTGCGATAAGAAAAAGACATTATGCCATCAGACAAATCTATTAGATTTTATGAAACCATCGACATCGAAATAACTTTCTTTTTTTTTATGTGAGAAAAACTATAATTATGATTATATTTCTTAAAAAATATAGGTGTTTTTGTAAACCTTTGGTCCCAATTGTATGTTTGTATATATAAATTACATGAAAAATTATACCCTGAGTTACGCGAATTCGACTTACGCGCTTTTTGTTGGTCCCACCTACCGCATAACTTTGGGGTTTTACTGTACTTATTTCATGGGTGAACTGGATATTTTTGGACACTGTGTATATATTATAACTTTCAGATCTCATTTCTTCAATGAGTCTTAACAGTAAAGAGTTACTCGACTTCTTTCATTTCAACAAAATTCTGAACATTATATTTTTTAAAGACAATTTCTAAATAACTTTGAAATAGAATATGACGTGGGTAGGAGGCAATGCGCTTAATCTAATTAAAGGCTGGTGCAAATCCTGTTTCAACACCTTTGGCAGTTGTCTCTTCTCTACTGCTGAATAAACTGATACTATGCTCAGTTTTCATGTTAAATTACATTAACCACTAATTTTTTGGAAGAGAATTCTGCTTTTCAAGATAATACCAACACTAAGAATAGTATTTTATACCAACATGCAGGTACAGGTAACTAAGAAAGAAATACAACATATAGATAGTCCAATTTTGAATGGGTAGGAGTTCAATCTGGTTCACATACATTAACGGTCTACGAACTTTCCCATTAATATCTCACCTGAAATGAGGCCCAATTGCTTGATTTCAAATTACAGTGGTACCACTGAAAAACAAATAAGAAATAAATACATTTATATAAAAGCATTATTCTCAAGTTATCGCTTTATTCCTGTTGCAAAATAAAATATAACTTCAGCTTTGTGGCACAGTCCTAATACTAATGTACAATAGATTTACAACCTTTCATGAGTAGGGTGTCCCATTCACTCACATACCAACAGTACGTGTCCTTTGGCACTTAGCTAAATAGGAGGTTCAAGTAAGTAACCTTTTCCCCAACCATGACTTGTCATTAACATATAATACATCAGTAACATACATGAGATAAGGGTTAGATAATCTAGAATTCTGAAGTTAATTTTCTCTCATCACTCAGATTATAAAAATAGGAATGAAAGGTGATCATATAAGATTTTTCAACCTGTTGGTGTTTTTCAAAGCTGTATGGGACCAGTTACAATAAGTGGTTATGTTCATCTATTACACAGAACCAGCAACAGATACGATTAACAATTTTCTGTTTCATATACAATGGTTCTTATTACTTGGTTTAGTCAAGTGAGTAAATCTTTGCTCCCTTGATATAAGGGAATTATAAACAATTGGCTATCCTTCCAACTGTGCTTCAGAAAAACTTAATTTGCTAGACAGCAATTGCATGAGTGTCCCAGGCCAAGAAAGATCAACTCAAAATGTAAATTTTATCAGAATATAAAAGGCTCTTTTCCCATTTATTAAAATTCTTTAAGAAATCAGGACTTGTTCTATATTTTGTAGTCACTGAAATAATAATACACATTGCTACATACATGGAAATAATTAGAAGAAAGCCTCTAAAATATTTGAATCAGGATCCTAGACTAGTCTGGTACTGTTTAGAAACAAATATCCATCTTTGGTGCTCAGCTGGTGTGTACCCAATGTATGGAAGTGTAATGAATTTTAGGTGAATTCCTCACACAGTCCCATATCACAGTCCATGTCCTGATCTAAGTTAAAGAATTCAATTATTTGCCCAGAGAATCCCACTCCAATGTGGTTGAGACATAACATGATATAACACTAACTATAATGACACATTTCAAGACATCTATCATATCTTATCAGTGTGAATACAAAGAGGTGGATTTTAAAAAAGAAATGAAAAGGGAATGCATATAATAATTACCTTCCAATTCCAGAAGTGCTACCAGACAGAATATACTCCAGCTTAAAATCCTTGTGGTATACTTTTTGGCGTTTTTGTTAAATAGGGGGTTCAAAGTCAGTAATGTTTTCCTTAACCATTGCAGGTTATTAGCTTATAATACATTAGTAACATAGGTTACTAATGTATTAATCAAGAATTCTGCTCTAGATACCAAAATATGGAAAAATTTCAAGACATTTCATGCCTTCAATAACCAAGATGGGGTTTTACACCAGATGAAAAATGAGTCTATTGTCTGCAAACATTTAGGAAACATCTATGCCCACAGTGGGATTCATATCCACAGACCACTAATTGAAGAGCAAGTAAGCTGACCACTGAAGAAAACAAAGCCAGTTGCAAAAGTAATTATTTACCTAATTAAAGGATTCGATTATTTGCCCAGAGAATCCCACTCCATACTAGTTTTCTCCTCTCAAGGTAACACCTTGGCTACTTCTCAATGCAAAATTTAAAACTCACTTAACCTTATGATAATCTTCCTGCATTTGGGATAGTACATCAAAGAAATACCATAAACATTCTTGATGCTTGACAAAAAAAAAAAAAAATAAGGACAATCACAAACATGTATGTTTGTGATTGTCCTTATTTTGAAAGATGAATGACATCACCTGATGTGTGACCACCATCCCACTTATTGGAGGCCTGAAATGGCTTCAAAAAGTTTCATGTTTGACATTAACAGTTGTTTCAATTTGAGTTAAGTGCAAACTCTATAGCATGCAGGTCAGCAGCATAACTTGGTACCTGTAATCAAGGGTCTTGATAACCTACCTCTCTCTTTTCATGAAAATGTATAGATATTTTAAGTATACGAACGTATAGGTCTTTAAGTATACTAAACTTCCAAGTCATGTATGTTATGTTCCTTTCTGTCAAAGAAAACAGATGAGTGTTTTTTAAGTGAAGCATCTCTAATCGAATGTTGAATGATTTCTGCAAAAGCCAGACTGTGCCTTGGAAAAAAGTTGTTGCTCTCCAGTAACCATGAAGATATGACTAAACAATTTTTTCCAAGATCTTGCACAATCAGAAGTACAGGATGATAACTTGGAATATTTTGGATCCTTAAATGGCTATGAAAAGGCAATGACAATTTGACTTTTGCCAACAATCTGGAAATTCCTTCTCAGAGATTCTGTTATAGAGATAGAGCAGATGATTACAGTGACAGATAGCATTCATACAAGATTTGAACGCCTTGTGATGAACGATATCTGATCTTACAACACTTGGTTTACTTTGCAGCATAATAGCTTTCACGTTGTGTTCCTTGAATAGCCGATTATCAAGTTCCACACAGTTTGAAGAGAACAGAATTTGGGGAGGAAAAAAAAAAAAAAAAAAAACTTCCAACTTTTTGTAAAACACACCTCATGAAAGTATCAGCAACTGCTTTCATGCTAGTGAATGCGCATGCGCATCTGTCGTATTTAAGGATCAAAACAGGATGGGTCGTATATCTATCTATTTACACATTTTTTCCCAGACAACCACTTTCATGCTGATTTATCTGGTTATAGCAAATGTCAATTGTATCCAAGATTCCTTTCATGGCAATTGGTATTGTGCACTCAAGCACAAGTAGCATGTTTGAAAATAACTTGTGGAAGATACCCAGAGCTCTGTTTTGGGCTTTCTTGGCTGCTGTACATTCTATACATACTGGCCAATGAAATAGAAACCTTTATGCATATGTATGAAAACATATGCTACACTTATGTAGCATATGTGCAAAATACTTGCTCATGAGCATTACGTTTTCTAGGCAACTATTTAAGACTGTTGCTGGTCAAGTAATCATCATTAGTGTTGATCAAAATAGAAAAACAAAAATCTTTTGGAGTTTGATAAAAGGCTTATTGTAGGTGCCCATCTGGCTGGAGGCACAATTTTGAAACACAGCAAAATGCTGACTGGTTACTCAAAAGGTGAAGATATCCTGAGTGTTTAATCAGTGTAAAAATAACTTTCATTGCTTATCTAAGAGGCATAACTGTGAGTTTAAGACAATCTATCAGGAACGAGATTGCAGTCATCTGAGAAGGTCTGTCCGGACAAACAGAATTACTGTGTGCAGCAAATGACAAGCATTTAATGAAATGCTGTTCCCAACCAATATCTTACCAAACTATACACAGGGAATTGAAGAGAATAGGTGCTGGCAGTTGCTAAAAGAGCTTGGTTTGTTTGTTTATTGGTGCAAGGACAGCAAAGGCCATACTGTACTACAGTGAAAGTTACAGCAGTACACAAGGTATTAATAAACAGTCAAGAGTAAATTAGTAAATAATACTTATGTGCAAAAATTAAGTTAAGCAATGCAGTATTTACATGAAATAAAACGTATACGCCACATGACCGCATGAAGGAAGACTTCTTGGTTTTGAATCTAGTCGGCGACTAGAAGAAATTTTTCTAAGCCTTTTTTCAACCGGTTCCCGAGTTAGTCGTTCTCTGGCAAGGGCATGCGGGTTTTTTCTCAAAGAAACTCTGCTTTTTCATCCTGTAAACTCAAGAAAATCGACTGTAGAACCCACATTATTTCAGAAATTAAATACGAGCGTTAGGGACCCTGAGATGGCGGCACCTGCTCTCTTCACTGTGTGCTGCTTAATTAGTGATAGCCTTGGGCCAGCTATCTCTGATTGGGTACCAGTGGAGATAGAACTGCCCACTCAGTCTTCAAAAGTTAGATTGAGCTAAAACGGCCTTGCCTACTCCCTATATACGGGAATAAAAAGGCATTAGCTGATTTTTTTTTTTTGATAAAATGTATAATCAAATGTGTTTGTATAAATTAATTCTTTGTAAAAACACTAAATGAGGTCCAACACGATATTAAATTAAAGTTTCTAATTCAGTAGCTGGTATGTATACATTCCAACATGGACTGGAGAAAGCCAGAAAAACCAGCTGGATGTTCTAGGTTTTATGGCTAATGCATCTTGTATTATACACTCTAATATTCTGCTTTGCTGATGGAAAAGGAGCTGACTTTTACACAATCAAACTCTGCAAAGGATGATAAAGTATTCTAGTCAGTTTGATTTATTTTCAAAATATGATAATCCACAATGAAATACTAAACTGCACATGTAAAAAGAGTGAATATCATGGGAAAATGATCACTTCCATTGATGTAATTTTTGACTACTCAGTTAACCAGTCAGAAAAGGGGAGGAGAAGAGATTATGTAGATAGCAGTGAATATTTCGGTAAGCATATAGAAGAAGGTGCTATTTCTTGTATTTGGAAATAACTGACTTGTCTACATGCATATTAGTGTTTGTAAACACTAATATGGAGGAGTTGTGGAAAAATTGTTTATTGCCAGCTGAAACAGTCATTCCAGACAGGCCATCCAACATGCCACACAGCTGAGGTATTCCACAAGAAGGCCCTGATGCTAGTTGGGGATCAACCATTCTATCACATCAACTGTTTCAACCAGACTAGTACATTACCATACCTGATTCAGATCCCCAAGTCTGATTGGCCCAGTCTTCAGAGCCAATCCCAGTCTCAAAGTTACAGATCTGTGTTGCCGACTTCCCTCACTGACATTACTCTATCAACTAGAGGATTTTTCTTTGGAGACCTGCTGAAGATATGAGTAGGTTATGCACCAAAAATCACATTCTTTCCCTTATTTTTCAAGGGACAAAAGGAGTGCTCTGGATACTATAGGAGGCATGCTTTTAGATATCTTCTATTTCTTGTTGTTTGTATATCATATGATTACTGGGTGTATTGTGAGGGGCCCTGATAACGGTAAGAATGAACAATTCAGTTTTCATTCTTACATTTATCACAAAAAACTATCAGCTGAGTGAGGAATTCCCTACTTGCCATGGAGCCAGGCATGGATGCTATCAAGCAAGCAATGACTAAATTCAAGTGAAATACCTGGTATTTCAACCCTACCACACACCCAAATGCCATAATATCACTACAAACAAGCTTTGGATCTTGTGGAAATAGCCAATGTAATACAATTGATCCTTGCAGGCAAGCCTACTAGCTGAATGATAGTGGCTTGGACATCCCCAACTGCATGTCATGCATTTCACTGTGTGTTTTTCAAAGCCATTGATATGAAACTCCTCTGATTGTTTCTAGAACAATTTTCTCACTTCTGCTTTGACTTGCTCATCATTTTCTAAATGGACACCTTGTCTTTAATTTAGGAAATAACCAGAAGACTAACAAAGCCAAGTATCAGGCAAAAGGAGGATTCGTAACTTTCTCTGATAGCTGCTAAAGCAATCCAAGAAGTGTTAATTATGAGTTCCAATTTTTTTTTTTTTTTTTTTTTTTTTTTTTTTAAATGTAACTATTTTTTCAATTTTTACAACGATAATGCTAGAAGAACTTTTTCTAAGCCCATCTTTGACCAGCTCCCAAGTGTGTTAATCTCTGGCACAGAATAGTGAATTTTTCTTCCTGGAAAGTCAGTTTTTCATCCCAGAAATGCAAGTAAATCAGCTATAGAGTACACCATTCCAGACAATAAATATAGTGTTAGAATTAGGGACCACTTGCACTTGTCAGCTGTCTCTTCAGTGGACGCTGTTTATAATTCGTGACAGTCTTGGGCCAGCTATCTCTGATTGGTTACTTCAGTCTCCAAAAGGCTAAAACAGCCTCACCTACTCTCTATACAGGAATAAAAGGCATTAGCAGATAGCAGATTTATCATTATTAATAAGCTTTTGATAATCCAATAGGATGATATATTAACCACACTACTGGCCAAGACGTCTATAGATGTCAAGGTTATCATGGATGCAAAGTGCATATTAAAATTGTAATACCATTGATATTACATTGAAATATATGATGGATATGAAGCGTATGAAGATGCATATTTTATCCATAATAGCCGGTTAGGTGGTTAATATGGTCAATCAAAGTGACCATAATAATCAAAAGTACATATTGCATCCAGAATGTAATAATAATCAGCTAATGCCTTTTATTTAGAGGGAGTAGGCGAGACTTTTTAACCCTATCTAGCTTTTGGAGACTGAGTGGGTTGCTCAATCTCCACTGGAAGCCAATCACAGACAGATGGCCACATGACTATTACTAATTATAAGCAGCAACTGATGAAGAGACTGGAAAACAAGTGCTGACATCTCTTGGTACCTAACCCTAAGATGATATTTGTTGAAAGTTTTTCATTTGGCACATCTCCTTCTCCTTGGGGAGATGTGCTTTGCATTATGAGATACTAAGGCAAATGATGTGAACTCATACCACTTTTGCCACGAGCTGCCCCAGTCCTGAAAGATACTTCAGGTGCAAACTTTGTTTGCTTACACTTGGATAATGGATTAAACCAAGTATATAATTTCTCTTGGGGGGAGACCACACTCCTACCGGGCGCATCCCCCGGGTGGCAGATGGAGGAAACCCAAATGGGTCGCTCTGAAAAAAAGAATAAAGAGCCGTGGACCAAAGGATGTAGCAGAGGCATGGCAAGCTGGCTACATTATTATGCCAGTAACTTTCATGAGCAAGAGAAAGTCTACAAACCGAGATAGTGCTACTGCGTACGGGACAACCGATGCACCTACTCAAAGACCACATAGAGTAGGTGAGAAATCAGCAATGTGGTCAGCCAAGGATGTGAAACATGTAGCCACCCTCAACATAAGATTACTATACTGACCTGGAAAATTTAAAAAGACTGAAATGGAGTATTTTAGGTTAATCAGAGACACATTGGTGCAGAGATGGATTCATGGATTTACCAGAAGGAAGACTGTACTTCTCAGGAAGAAAAGATAACATACACAGAGAAGGAGTTGCATTACTAATTGAAAAGAAACTTACACACTCAGTAATTGAAATAAACCCAGTGTCTCCTAGAATAATAACAGCCAAACTTCAAGCAAAAGAAAAAGGTCAAACAATTAAAATAATCCAAATATATGCACCAGACAGTAACCATTCAGAGGAAGAAATAGAAAATTTCTATGAAGAACTACAACAGGAAATAGATAATCCCAAAAATAGAGAACTCATGATAGTGATGGGAGATTTTAATGCTAAAATAGGACAGTTCACAGCAGACAAAAAAGATGTGATGGGGAAATTTGGATACGGAGAGCTTAACGACAGAGGAGAACAATTACTCCACTTCTGTAAAGCAAACGATCTAATGATTACAAACACATTGTTCTATCAACGCCCTAATAATAAATATACATGGACATCCCCAGATGGTAATATAAAGAACTGCACAGACTATATCATCATAAACAAACAATGGAAAAGATCAGTAAATAATGTACAAACATTAAGAAGTTTTGATTTTGACACTGACCACGAAATATTAACTGCCAAAGTGAAGATAAATTTCAACAGGAAAAATAATATCAGAAAAGAAGAAAACATCAACCTATCAAAACTAAAAGATAGCTCAAGCAGAAGTCGATTTTTAGAACAGATGTGCTTGAAATTAAAACCCTCCATCTTACAGAACAGCAGAAAATTCTGGGAAGAAGGAAAAGAAACAGTTATCAATTGCAAAAGACACTCTAGGTTCCAAACCCAAAATAAACAAACAGTGGATAACCCAAGAAATCATAGCTACCATAGAAGAGAAAAGAGAGGCCAAGATACTTGTAAACCAACAAAACAATGTAGAGAAAAATACAGAGCACTAAAAAATCAAGTTGATAACCTATGCAAAAAAGCCAAAGAAAAATGTTTAGAAGAAAAAGCTAAGAAATGCCAAGAAGCATACCAACAAAACAACCTAAACGTCTTCCATGATACTGTAAGAGAAATTACAAAGGAATTCTCAGCAAAAGCAGTAACAATGATAAACAACAAGATGACTGAAACCAGGAATATTGAATATATAAGAAAAATCTGGTCAAACCATTTTAAGACTATCTTCCACCAAGGAAACAAAACTACAATGCCAACAATAGAAGAAAATAATGATCACCCAAAAATTTTACAAGAAGAAGTTAGATATGCAATAAAACAGATGAAAAACATTAAAGCACCAGGCATTGTTACTATCCCTACTGAACTGTGGTCATATGGAGGCAGCATATCAATAGAATATTTAACAACCCTATTCAATAAAATTATACAAACAGGAGAGAGCCCAGATGATTGGAGAACTGGAAAGATCATCCCAATATACAAGAAAGGAGACAAAAGAGACTGCAGAAATTACAGACCAATCAATTTACTCCCTCACACCTATAAAATATTCATAAGAATTATACAAAATAGATTAAAAAACACCTATGAAGAAATGATAGGCATAGAACAAGCTGGTTTCCGAGGAAACTATTCAACAATAGACCAAATTTTCACATTGCACCAACTAGCAGAACTCAGCTGGGAAGACCATAAAGAACTATATTGTTGTTTTGTGGACTTTAAACAAGCTTTCGATAACATCAAGAGAGAAATTCTTCTCAAAATTCTACTAAAAAAAGCAATAGACAAATATATAATACAGTTTCTGATAAAATATTACTCTAAGACAAATGCAATAATTAAAAAGGACACACTCACAACAGAACCCATAGAGATCCAAAAAGGAGTAATGCAAGGATGCTCATTATCCCCATGCCTATTTGACATATATCTAGAAGAAGTTGTAAAGAAAGCAATAGACAATCAGCCTGGAATCAATGTCAACGGTTTAAACATAAATAATATCAAATATGCAGATGATCTCGTCCTTCTTGCAAGAACCCCAAATGAACTACAAAAGTTGATCAACAAGCTAAATGAAACCTGTAAAACATATGACATGACAATAAATATATAAAAGACAAAGTGATGAAAATAGGGAGGAACAGAACTACCATCTCAGCCACCCTAAACGGAGAACAATTAGAACAAGTAGACAACTTCATATACCTTGGATCAAAACTAACAGAAACAATAGATGAACTCAAAACAATCAAACACAGAATAGCGATAGTATGGACCACTATGGGAAAATTACAGAAAATCTGGAAAACAAACAAGATATCTAAACAAGCCAAAAGCAAATTATATGAAGCAATAATTATACCAACAGTCATCTATGGAGCAGAAGCATGGACAGTTAAAAAAAGAGAGGAGAAAAAACTGCTGGCATTTGAAATGAAATGCTTAAGAAAAATAAACAGAACAAGTTGGATAGAAAAGAAAACAAACATCACAGTCAGACAAGAACTATTGTATAAAAAGACAACAATAGAAAAAATTAGAAAACAACAACTGAGATGGTTTGGACACACTGTACGCATGGATGCAGACAGACTTCCTAACATCCTAATCAATACTTTTCCAACTGAAAAAAGAAGACCTGGAAGACTAAGAATTACCTTGCTGAAATTAATAAAGAACATCTCGGGATGCAGAACATATAAGGAACTTTTTCGAACAGCAAGGAATAGAGAAGACTGGAAGAGAGAAGCCCGCTCAAGAGAAGACTCAACCCGTCTTAGACAGAAGAGAAGAAGAAGAGATATAATTTCTTGGTATCTTTGATTCCTTACATGACAACTTACTGTCTGAAATAATAGTGTGGGTTCTACGGTCAATTTTCTTGTGTTTACTGGATGAAAAACCCAAGTTTCAGTGCTCATTACAAAAAATTCAACTGTATGTACAAGTTTAAATGGCAGTGCCTTGTAGCACACCTTTAGTCATCTGCTTTCTCCTGGATTCTGCTCCTGCATACATTACTTTTTGGCAGTCTATCAGCCACCCTTGTATCCATATCACCAGTTTGATATTCATCCCGAATGGTTACAGTTTGCATAATGGAGTTCCACGTAGTATCCTGTGAAACGCCTTTGCAAAATCCAGAAGTATCATCACATAACCATCCCTTCTATCCCAATCAGCTGTCACTATTATAAAAAGTTAGTAAATTATTAAGCATTGACTGACCCTTCACAAAGTCATGATGTACCTCAGAATATCATATTCTTATTCACTTATTCATGAATTCTCTTTTTGAAATTCCAACCAACAATTCCACTACTTTTATCACCACTCTTAAGACAATGATTAGCCTATAAGTTGCTACCACAGATTTAGCGGTAGCTAAGTTTTAACTCCTTTATTCAAAGAAAATATTTTGCTCTCTCTCTCTCTCTTGGGACTGGCCAAAGCTGAGACTTAAATTACACAACCTAGTCAAAAGCATTGCTATTTTTCTTTCATGTTCTCATAAAACGTGAACTGATATCCCATTAATCCCACAACTGCATTTACATTCAGTTTCTGCAATATCCTAAGTACCTCCAATTCATCAACCTCTGTTCTGCATCAGTCTTTGTCAGCAAAAGCCTCACTAGGATGCTATAGCCTGCAAAGTGGTCACTCAGTAGCTTCACTATTTCTTCAGCCTCTTTCATCAATCTACCATCAGCACTCATTAAAGTTTTTCATCCATAGTCATTCTTCTTCCTATTTGCCATATAACAAAAGAACTCTGTGATTTAGTTTTGCTTGCTCAGCTAATTTCTTCTCATCTGATTTTGCCTTCCATACCACACTGATTACCTGTGCACTGTTCGCGAGTTTACTGGTCACATTTTTCTTTATACACCCTCCACAACGTTTTCCCTGTCTTTCTCTTTTTTTAGCTCATGCTTAATTAATGATACTCCTCAGCCATTTAACTCCTATCAAATTTAGTCTCCTGAGCATGGGCATACAGTATGATATTGCTTCCTCCAGATATCCCTTGAATATCCCCATGCACTGTGAACATCCTTCCTTTGCATATTTTTATGCCATGACACTGCTTCAAACTGCCTCCTAGGTTTTTCATAATCAACTGTCTTGTAGTTCCACACATACCCCTTCTTAACTAAAAATTTCATATATTTCACTATCTCACGAGTTAAGACTGCACGATCACTCATCTTAATTGGAGGCAATGTAGGCACTAATTTATGGACAAAACTTCTGATCCTATAACCAGATAAACACTATTGCACCCTAAGTCCCCTCTCCATCATACGCTGCTTTAAATAATTATCTCTTAGTAAATGTGCAAATTTCATTTCCTTCTTGCCAGTGCTCCTTCCAGCCTATGTCTCCAAAGTTAAGCTGCTGACCCATGATAATTACTCAATCTACACTCATTGTACTAATCTGCTGATGCATGCCTTCACATCCCTGGCACTCCATGATGGCCTATCACAGCAAACAATTTTATACTTGTCCTCCTGGCCTCAATCTCACACCAGATTGATCACACCAAATTAATCTCAAAAGAACTGCCATCTGTCCGATTGATCCTCTCTGAAAATACTAAACCCCTCACATTCCATCCCTGTAAATATGCCATCTGCTATTAGTCAAGTCGCACTAATACCTATAACTTTTAGTGGGGTTACACTAACCAATGCCCCAAACTCTCTCTTCTTCCTAATACTTCTGGCATTAGTATATAGAAACTATAGTATCCCCAAACACCTTTATATCTTGAACTTACTACCCCATTTAATATTCACAGTTTGAGAGACTAGATTACTCACATTTTGGTCATTTTTGCACTTGCTCATTTCATGGAGCACTTCTTTTTTTTTGGACTGTCAGTAAAAACTCTCTGTAGACAATGACCCTGATTTAAGTGCAGTCTGAGCATTACAAAAATCCTTCTGTCCTTCAAATTGAGACCACAGATCCTTAAGCTCTCCATTTCTTCTGTACAATCAGCATATCGATTCATTTGTTATCCACATCCTCCTCGTACTCACTTTGCTTCTATCAAAGTGTGGCAAGAGACTTACAATCTTCACTCTCACACTCATTTTTTTTTTTCTCCTTTTTTTTCCCTCCTTCTTCCAATGACTACTTCACATCCTCTCTCATAGACTATTTCTCATGTCTCAGGTCATTTTTACCAAATATTTTAAAACAATTATTTTACCTTGCTTCTCTATGTCTTTTGACAGCATCACTACTACTAACTTTTGAGTCAGGGAAATAAGATTTTATTACTCTTTTATTAAGCAGTCCTCTGATCATAGAATCTCTTTACTGGGTAAGATTTTCTCGCTCAACTGTTTCTCTTATTTATTCATAAGATCTTGTTCCCTACCTTGGACCTCCTATTTTATTCTCTTCTCAGCTCTGCTGATCTCTTGACGTTTCTGTAATTTTTCAATTTTGTGCTTTGCTCATATGAAAGATTACATATATGCATGCTATTTCATTATTGAGGTTCTTCTCTACATTCTCTTGACCTTTACTCTCAAAACATTGCCCACTTGCTAACCAGGAAATGCTCTCTTTTCACAAATCCTTCATCTTTCATGACACACACACAATTCAATTTACACAAGGACATTACAGATGCCACCACACCGGTGCCATACCAACAATATCTAATTTAAACAAATATAGAAGTTTTACATAAGACTAATTCAGTCTATCACACACCCATATAAAAAAACTACAACTGATTACTTTATAAGTTTATTAACAATAATAAATTATTATTAGCTAAATTTTGTAAAAGGTTATCACTATGAGTCTCCTTGTGGCCCTCCATTTAATTACCCTCCTTGACAGCATCTCCACCTTTTTGTGGTGAGGTGCTTGCATGTATCAGTGACCCTGAGAGCTATGCTGCCAGTAGGGCCAACCTAGCTGGGAAAATTACAGAAGAAGTGCTAGACTAAGAGAGAAACATATTCTGGTCCTCCAAGTTGGGAGTTAAGAGGCTGATAACCTCTTCTTGTAAAAAACAGATAAACTCAGAAGTACCCAATGGGGAGAGTGGGGGGGGGGGGGGATTTACTGAAAACGACAATGGCAAGGAAAAAAGAGCAAACAATTTGAATACTAGATATTAAATGTTGCTGCTAGGAATGTTAGGGGCTTAGCTAGGGAAAAAACAGATCTCAACAAGTAGTCAAAAGATAAATATAGTAGCATTAACTGAAACTAAGAAAAATTTAAAGGAGACTGTAAAAATAGCAGATTATGTAATGATATGTAGTGGCATAGCGCAGAATAAAAGAGCAAGATGTGATGTAGCTATAATGAGAGTTCAAAAATGGAAGACCAGAATTGGGAACCACACTTTTATTAATGAAAGAACAGCAGCTGTGAGACTGAAATTTGAAATAAGCTATCTAAAAATAATAGGAATTTATGCTCCAGAAGAAGGAAAAATAGAAGTGAAATATTTTACAATGATTCAGAAAAGCTGATGAGACATTGTAATAGAAGTTATTTAATAATTGCAGAAGACTTCAATAATGTTAGATACAGAGAATAACATTTAAATCAAAATGGAAATAAATTGAGATTTTTCATCATTTTATGAATTAAAAATCAAACATATTTTTCTTAAAAAAAAAAAAAAAAAAAAAAAAAAAAAAAAAAAAAAAATACCCATAAATATACTTAGAGTGCCAGAGGAATACAATCATTAATAGATTACATAATCATAAACAAAAAGTTATCTTCACAAGTAAGAGACAATAGTTTGCAGATGTAATGACATATATTCAGACTATTTTCTGGTAAATTTCAAAAATAGCAATGTAAGCAAGATGGAAATTACAAAAACCATGGGAATCTAATGAAAAGAAAAATTTGGAAACTCTAAAACTTACTCCATAAAGATAGTATTAAAAATCTCCATCGAAACTGAGTCAGCACTCATTCAAATTCTTGTTTCTTCTGACATAAAGGAAGAATGGATAAACAAGCAAATTAATAAAAACAAACAGCAGAAGAGGTTCTTGTGACAAAAAGAACAAGAAGAAAAAAAAGGACTGAAAAAGGTTTAAAAGAACCTCACTCCTAATTTTGCAATAAAATTAAAAGGTCAAACATAATTGCTGTATCCTATTCAAATAGTCCCTGTTTGCCATTAAGAGTATGGCACTTATACAAATAACCTACAGGAAAATATTAAACTAACAAGTTATTTCATGTGAGATAAGAAAGTGTGATGTGGGCTACAGTCAGAAGTTACTTAGCAATATATATAGTCACTGTAGAATTTTTGCACTGTGTTTGTATATAAATAATAAACATAACATGATTATATGCAAAAAAAAGTAAACAAATATTGAATATAACTATGTTTGAATCATTTGTTACACAAACTAAACATATCATAATGATGCAAACGGTCTGCACTAACTTGGGCATAACTGGTGGAAAATGTTTCACCCATTTCCTTGATTCTTTTCATGATCATTTCTTGAGGATTCCTACTACATTCTCTAAAATTAGAATAAAACTTATTACACTTCCAATTATGATGAATGCAGTAAATTCCAAAATTATAAATCAAATTAAAATCATTAATATTATATTAAATATTATGAATTCTTTATTAAAGTCTTGAAGTATGCATATAACCAAATTATATTAGTTCATGGTAAAGGCTTTGGTTCTGGCTAAATAAATTTAATATATATCTATCCTATATATATATATATCTATCCTATATATATATATATATATATATAATGATAAGCCTTTTTAATGTCATGTTTTGAAACTCAGGGCTACCGAGTGTTGAGTCTTCAAAATTCGAGTCATCAGAATTCAAGGAGAAACTGCCTACCAGTCAGGAACTCGGAGGGTTGGGCGACGTAGCTGCCAGGGGGCATAGCTCCCCCTAGTATATATATAATAAAGAAAGTGTTATTAAAATGAATACAAACTACTGAAATAGTATCAGCTGTTTATCAAGTAATTAACCTAATGAGATTCGCTCCCTCATACAATAAAACATGGTTTCCTATCCAGGGGATTTATTTATTCATTTATTTTCAAGACAAGAATGCTTAGTTCTATAAAAGAAAAAACTTGAGACAGAATGAAAAACAAAATAAAATATTCATAACAAATATAACAAGAATAACAAATAAAGAATTGTTATTCTTGTTATTCTTTTATTCAAACAAATAAAAATCATGCATGTCAACAAGTTCTTAAATGAGTTTTGAAGTTCTGCACATCTTGAACATGGTAACATTACTCTGCAAAACATTTGAATACATTAATTCAAATTAACATCATGATTTACAAAAAAATATATGTAATTGTAGTGGCAGGAATCTATATAGGCATAAAATGTGTATTAAGAGCACATATACATTTTAGAAACTATACAGCAGAACTCTGAAAATAAACGTCACACAAAACTGCTTCCAATTTATTCTTTAAAATCACAAGACTTGAAAAGAAAAATAAATAAGTATAACTACAGTTAGCTCCTTTAATCTTGGTAGACACTGGCTTCTTTCTCTCAACAATGAACGGTTTCTTACTTTTATGTGCATTCCTTCCATGAGTCATTGTAAACCTGTAGTATATTACTGTGGGTGATCTAAAATTTTTTTATCTTTTTTCTGTATTTATTTTTTTTTTACACAGTCCAGAAATACTGCACTAAAGACCAAGAACGGAACTTTTTCAAGTCTTCAAAGTCAGGCAATGGTCTCACACTAGGCAATGAAGTTCATCTCCCACCTAAAAACAATCACAAACATCCACTACAGCAGGATGCAAAGAGTGGATATGTTAACCACTCAGCCAACCAGGCTGCCAAATATGTCATAGTTGTAATAAATTTAGCTTAATTCTTTATCCAAGTGTAAGCAAACAAAGTTTGCACTTGAAATATCTTCAGGACTGAGGCAACTCGTGGTAAAGGTGGACAAAATGCTCATCACTTGTCTTAGTATCTCCCATAATGCAAAGCACATCCACCTTTACCATGAGTTGCCTCTGTCCTGAAGATACTTCAGGAATAAACTTTGTTTACTTGGATAAAGGATTAAACTAAATTTATTATAGTCTGACCAAGTGGGAAAAAACTTCCAACATCACATAGTAGTTTTTCTTGCAAATAAAAATTCATGCATGTCACCAAGTTCTTAAATGAGTTTTTAAGTTCTGCACATCTTGAACATGGTAACATTACTCTGTGAAACAAATTCAGTTTGTTTCCTAGGAAACATGGAAATACATTAATTTTAAAGTTCCCTTTTTTCTTCTGGAAACTCTGCTATTGATAAACACGAAATTTAAATCTGCCTTAAACATTGTAAGCAGATCAAGATCACTGCTCACAAATTTTAAACACTGTTCATTATTTCAGAAAGCTATACAATCCTTTGATTAAGTTTTACACATTTTTTGAACTTAATACAAAAACTTATTTGAAAGAGCAAATAACCTTTAGTCCAATTTTATATTTAAAAATTTAATGTGATATTTCTTCAGTGCACTTTGGGAATGCACACACAAAATCCTTACGTACAGGCATAAGGCTGTCATATGACATTAGGTTCCAGACCACTGTCATATACCAAATGGCTGCCTTTTTTCCTTCTCTCCACTTGTAGATGCATGTAATGTTTTAATAACATTTTTAAGCAGTCATATATGTGCATAACTCACATAAATAAAGTATTTAGTTATGTAAAATATGCAAGCAAGAAAGTTATTCTATACAGAATGGTTTAAGGTAAGCTTAAAACAATCATCATCATAATCAAATTCCTGACATGTACATCAAGGGGTGTACAGGATATGATAGTACCACATGAAAAATTAACATAATTACTAACTTTCTATCTACAATTTTCCTCCAAATCAGTCTGTTACTTGTCAAGACTCCAACATTATCAGATCATATATTTCTATCATCTAAGGCACTTTGTACCGTATCAATCCACCTATATCTTGGTCTTCCTCTGGGTCGTTTTCCTGCCAACCTGGCAGGAAAATGACTTATTTTGCTAATCTTTCCTTACCCATTCTGTTTAAGTGACCATACCACCTCAGATTAGCTCTGCTAACGCATTAATGGATGCTGACAATGTCAAGTTCTTTCCTAATATCCTCATTTTCAAATATGATATTGCCATTGATGCCATCTGTTCATGCCTCTAATCTTTCTCAGAACTCTATCTGCATATCTGCAGTTTCTAGTAATTGGTCAAGTTTTTTACTTCTGACCCAGCCGTCAGATCCATAAGTTAAGACTGTTTTGAACACTGTCTTGTATACAGCTAATTTAGTGTTCCGACTGATTTCTCTTTTATACCATATGAATTTACTCAATTGACTTCCTACCATACCAGCTTTGATGATTCTGTTGTCTATTTTCATATTTAATTTACCGTCTTCACTAAAAATCGTGTCTAATTAGCTGAAATGTTTTACTTGTTCCACAGGTTCTCCATTCACAACGCAGTTAACATTTTCAAAGATTCTGCTATTTTCATTGTCTTTGTCTTTCTATTGCTGACCTTCATACCATATCTATTAAAACAGTTATTCAATTTAGTCAGAGAATCTTGCAGACTTGTAGCGGATTTATATAGAAATATAACATCGTCTGCATAAAGCAAAGAGCTGACATTAGCATCGCCAATTCTGATATCATGTTTAATACCACTTTCCTTCATAATGTGATCCATATAGATAATGAATGACAGAGGGGATAATGTACATCCTTGTCTCACACCAGATTTAACATTAAACCATCTTCCTGTACTTCCTTTAATTCTAATTGCTGACTTACAACTGAAATAAAGACTAAATATTGCTTGATGTAATGCCCCATTGACACCATATAACTGTAGCATATTGAATAGCTTCTCTCTTGGCACTTTGTCATATGGCTTTTCCAAATCGACAAAACTTAAATACAGATCTTTATTATATTAACATGTTTTCTTTACTATCTGTCGTAAAGTGAAGATCTGATCCTGACATTGTGGAAGAAAAGCTGGGTGAAAAACAAGCTGGATTCAGTCCAAATAGAGGACCTATTTGGACTGAATCCAGCTTGTTCTACACCAACCTTTTCTTCCACAATTCTTCTCAACCATTTCTCAAGTATACTTGCATAGATCTTGATAGGAACACTCAGAAGAGAAATCCCTCTGTAATTCTCACATTCAGTTTTATTTCCCATTTTGTATATGGGTACTATTATAGCTCTACGTCAATCGTCCGGAATTCGTCCCTCTGTCCAGGCTTTCTGAACTATGCAGTGCAGCCACTGTAAGACTTTTATACCACCATACTTCAGCATTTCTGGTCGAATATCATCTACTCCTGCTGCATTTCCACATTTCAAGCTTTGATGGCTTTTTCTACTTCAAGTATGAATATATATTCGTAAATGCATGCCTGTCGAGTGTTTTTTTTACCACAGTGCTATCACTGCTTGTTTCACTTAGCAATTTTTCGAAGTAATTACTCCATACTCTAAGGATATCTTTTTCTCCCGTTTTCATGTCATCTTTATAATCTCTAACTGTGCTTAAGGGTCAAAAGCTGTATAACTGAGAGGAGACCTCAACATAACTTTAAAGGAATGCGGAGACCCGACCAGGGCTTCTGACCTAATGTCCAATCCTCATCTTCTTGTGGTGCACCCTGTTGGGTATCTACCTGGATACTGAACGAACGAGGATGGGCTGGCAATTTGGGATTTAGCCGACCAAATTGTATTCTTATTGGCTTAAACCAATATACAAAATGTTGGGGCAACATGACAAAATTTCAAGCCGGCTGGGGCATCACCCGGTTAAACAAGACCTCGTTGTTTTCACCAGGAAACCAGGGCAAACAGCAAAAAGTCAGCTACTGGAACAAATCTCAAAGCACACCCCAACTCAACATCACCAGAGTTAAAGATCGGTACTATCAACATAAGAAGCCTGAATGGCAAAGAAATGGAGCTAGTTGAGGAATTAGATAAGTACCAGATCGACATAATAGGGGTGACTGAAACAAAAATGACAAAAACTGGTGAGATCTTTCTGAGCAATAAATACAAAATGTTATATTCAGGCAATGACAATCAAGGAAAAGAAGGGGTAGCCATAGTATTCAACACTAAATACGAGGCTAATCTTCTTGAATGGCAAGCAGTCTCAAGCAGAGTGATGTGGGCAAATATCAGAATGGGAAACTGGACAATGAGACTTATTTGTGCCTATGGTCCCACAGAAGGTTCTACTAAGGTAGAAGTGGATGAATTTTTAGAGGCTCTAGAGAAAGCTGCTGACACAATGAAAAAGGAAAAGTTGGTCCTTGTTGGGGATCTAAATAGCAGAATAGGAAGTGATTGTCAGATATACAAAGATGTTTTGGGAAAATCTGGAGAAAAGAGGAAAGCTAATAATAATGGCAAATACCTGTTGGAATTCTGCTCAGGACATGGATTGGTTATTACTAACACCATGTTCCAACATAAAAATGTACACAAATACACATGGAGAGAAGAGGCAAGGAATAATAAAAGTCTCATTGACTATGTTATTGTTGATAGTGATGTTTTCTCCGGACAGCAGAGTGTACAGAGGATTTGAATTTGGAAGTGATACCTATTTAGTCTTGAGCAGGAAAAAATTGAATTTCACATTGAAAAGAATAACATGTAAGAAAGGTTTAAAGCGAATAAAAGTTGAGCAGCTCTCAGATGTGAACTGTAGACTAAATACACAAAGATTATTGAAGGAAAAATGAAAGAGTTTGAGAACAAGAACCAAACCTTGGAGATTCAGTGGCAAAACTTGAAGAAAACCCTGATTGATTCAGCCAGAGAGGCATGTGATGAGGTCGTCTGTAAGGATAGAAAAATCAGAACTCCATGGTGGATACAGGAAGTTAAAGAGGCAGTGAAGGAAAAGAAGAAAGCATTTCAAAAGTTCCTGGCAAATAAGTCAGCTTGTGCACTTGGAGAATACAGAGACAAATGTAAGAAAGCAAAACACTGTGTAAAACTAGCTAAACAAAAGTCATGGGAGGACTTTGGCAAGAACATAGAAAATAAATATCAAGAAGGTGGTAAGATATTCTGGAGAAGCTTAGAAATGGGGGAAAGAGTGCTGTAAAAGAGTTAAAGATGATAAAGGTGACATGAAAATGGGAGGAAAAGATATCCTTGAAGTATGGAGTAATTACTTGATATTCGACCAGAAATGCTGTAGTATGGTGGTGTAAACATCTTACAGTGGCTGCACTGCATAGTTCAGAAGGCCTGAGCAGACGAACGAATTCCTGATGATTGGAGTAGAGCTCTAATAGTACCCATATATAAAAAGGGAAATAAAATTGAATGTGAGAATTACAGAGGTATTTCCCTACTGAGTGTTCCGGGCAAGATTTATGCCAGTGTACTTGAGAAATGGTTGAGAAGAATTGTGGAAGAAAAGCTTGGTGAAGAACCAGCTGAATTCAGGCCAAATAGAAGCTGTCAGGATCAGATCTTCACTTTACGACAATTAGTTGAGAAAGCATGGGAATATAACAAAGATCTGTATTTAAGTTTTGTCGATCTGGAAAAGGCATACAACATGATGCCAAGAGAGAAGCTATTCAATACACTACAGTTATATGGTATCAATGGGCATTATATCAAGCAATACTTAGTCTTTATTTGAGTTGTAAGTCAGCAGTTAGAATTGAAGGAAGTACAGGAAGATGGCTTAATATTAAATGTGGTGTGAGACAAGGATGTACATCATCCCCCTCTGTTATTCATTGTCTATATGGATCACATTATGAAGAAAAGTGGTATTGAACATGATATCAGAATTGGAAATGTTAATGTCAGCTTTTTGCTTTATGCGGACGATGTTACACTTCTAAATAAATCCGCTACAAGTTTGCAAGATTCCCTGACTAAATTGAATAATTGTTGTAATAGATATGTTATGAAGGTCAGCAATAAAAAGACAAAGACAATGAAAATGGGCAGAATCGTCGAAAATATCAACTGCATTGTGAACGGAAAACCTGTGGAACAAGTAAAACATTTCAGCTAATTAGACACGATTTTTAGTGAAGACGGTAAATTAAATATGAAAATAGACAACAGAATCAACAAAGCTGGTATGGTAGGAAGTCAATTGAGTAAATGCATATGGTATAAAAGAGAAATCAGTCGGAACACTAAATTAGCTGTATACAAGACAGTGTTCAAAACAGTCTTAACTTATGGATCTGAGAGCTGGGTCAGAAGTAAAACACTTGACAAAAAGACTAGAGACAGCAGATATGAGAGTCCTGAGAAAGACCAGAGGTGTTAAATGGCATCAATGGCAATATCATATTAAAAACGAGGATGTTAGGAAAGAACTTGACATTGTCAGCATCCAGGAATGAGTTAACAGAGCTAATCTCAGGTGGTATGGTCACTTGAACAGAATGGACGAGGAAAGATTAGCAAAACAAGTGTTCTCTGATAGGTTGGCAGGAAAATGACCCAGAGGAAGACCAAGAAATAGGTGGATTGATGCGGTACAAAGTGCCCTAGACGACAGAAATATAAGATCTGATGATGTTGGAGTCTTGACAAGTAACAGACTGATTTGGAGGAAAATTGTAGATAGGAAATTAGTAATGATGTAAATTTTTCATGCAGTACTATCATACTGTACACCCCTCGAGGGTACATGTCAGGAATTTGATGATGATAACTCCTTTTACAGCACTCTTTCCTCCATTCCTAAGCTTCTTCAACAACCTCCAGAATATCTTACCACCTTCTTGATATTTATTTTCTATGTTCTTGCCAAAATCCTCCAAAGACTTTTGTTTAGCTAATTTTACACAGTGTTTCGCTTTCTTACATTTGTCTCTGTATTCTCTAAGAGCAAAAGCTGACTTATTTGTCAGGAACTTTTGAAATGCTTTCTTCTTTTCCTTCACTGCCTCTTTATCTTCCTGTGTCCACCATGGAGTTCTGATTTTTCTATCCTTGCGGACAACCTCATCACATGCCTCTCTGGCTGAATCAGTCAGGGTTTTCTTCAAGGTTTTCCACTGAATCGCCAAGGTTTGGTTCTTGTTCTCAAACTCTTTCATTTTTCCTTCAATAATCTTTGTGTATTTTAGTCTACAGTTCACATCTGAGAGCTGCTCAACTTTAATTCGCTTTAAAACTCTCTTACATGTTATTCTTTTCAATATGAAATTCAATTTTATCCTGCTCAAGACTAAATAGTGATCACTTCCAATTTCAAATCCTCTGTACACTCTGGTGTCCTGCACCAGGGAGAAAACATCATTATCAACAATAACACAGTCAATGAGACTTTTCTTATTCATTGCCTCTTCTCTTCATGTGAAGTTGTGCATATTTTTATGTTGGAACATGGTGTTAGTAATAACCAGTCTAAATCCTGAGCAGAAATCCAACAGGTATTTGCCATTATTAGCTTTGCTCTTTTCTTCAAATTTTCCCAAAATATTTTTGTATGTCTGACAATCATTTCCTACTCTGTTATTTAGATCCCCAACAAGGACCAACTTTTCATTTTTAATTGTGTCAGTTGCTTTCTCAAAAGCATCAAAAATTCCACATTAGGTCAGAAGACTGGACATTAGGTCAGAAGCCCTGGTGGACGGTTCTCCGCATTTGTGGTCATCAATCTACACCATTAAGTTTTCCCATTTTGACAACAAGATGGTCATGTTTATAGATGACTGTAGCACTTTTCACTTCACTAAGAACTTTTACTTTAAAGAATTGTAACAACAGTAGTGAAAGGTAAATTTAGCCTGCATTTATCTCAGTGTTCAATAAATCTTTCATCACTTAATTTTAAACTTAGTATACAAAGTAATCAGCTTGTGCATCTTCTTTTAACTGTATTTTGAATTTTATTTGCCATTATTAACTACAGTAAAATAAAATTATAAATAGTTTATGATTCACAGCCAAACACCAAAACATGGAAAGATGTAGTGAGCAATGATGTAAATAGTAAAAAGTTCATGACTACTGCAGATCAGTTGATTTACAGCAGTGTCATGTTGCTAAAACTATCACATGAGCAAATGAGGCTTCTTTAAATAATGGGCATTGGTCATAACTGAAAAGCACAGTACAAGTGGATTGTCATAAAGTGAAGCATCTTTAGGTGGAGTATTGCTGTACATCTATGGTCTTGTCACTATTTGTTTATATTTATTGATAAAGGACTCATGTCAAAATGTTCACTTTAGCAATTTAAAAACCTGACAGGAAAATAAATATTAAATATCCAATTACATTTTATGGACTGAAAAATTGTATCCATATTTATAAAAATAAATGTCTCATTTTGATCACCATGTTGCTTGGCAGCAAAAACCCATTTATGCTAAGATGATTTCTGAATGGGAAGTTTTGATATTCACTGACAGCAGTAGTTGATGGAAAACAATACTGTTTATAAGGAGTCCTTCCCCCAAAGGGGAGGGGGTAGAAATACAGTAAAATGGTATTTCTACAATGAAATACAGTGACATTTTTAAGGTCAACTAGAGGATAAAGTCATTAGGAGAGAAGCAAATAACTTTTCAGCAAACAGTAATAAGAGATGAATATCTTTTTAAAACACAATAAGTTGAATGTGCATAAAACTGTCCAGAAATGGGATTCTACAATTTTCCTGATGTCTTTTTTTTTAAATAGTCAACTTTAAAATGTTTTCAATAAGGAAGATGAACTTCATGTTTAATGATAGTAAAAGAATTTTCAGAACAAAAAAATAACTTGAAAATTCTCTTAGTGCTATGTTTCCTAGGAAAGAAATGCTTCAAAATGTTTCTTCTAGACTCGGGTATCGTGGTGCATTGTATGAATTTATTTGAAGCAAGAAACAAGTCTAAGACATGTAATTAAACTGAAATTAACCCATGAACGAGAAGCAAAAAAACAAGTGTTCACTTTTTTTTTCCCCTCTCTCTCTTTTCAAATCCTGTCATTTTAAGAAGGAAACTAGAAGCAATTTTGTAAGATGTTTACAGTTGTATATTCTGCTGTGAAATTTGTAGGCCTTTTAGATAATTAGTTTATAAGAATGAATTTTAAAAAGCTCTGGTCAGACACATTTTACACACAGTTACATTAATATTTTTTTAATATTAGTAGAATTTATTTTGTCTCTCAAAGAATCTCAAGCTTTATCCCAGTAGCAAGACCACTAAGCATTAATATCATGGAAAAAAGGATAAACAAAAATGACAAATACACATGATACAATGTTTTATTAACTGGTGGGTGGAAAAGGGATACTAAGTACAGAACAAATAACTGGTATAGACAGCAGGATGGTTCAATATTTAGGGCCCCTTTATTTTGTAGAAAAAACTGAGTGAGATAAATTAAGATTTTTTTTTGTTGTTGTTGTTTAGTTATATCTACTGAACAAGATGACAGTATGTATGTGTCAGGAAATGTGTTTTCAAAACATGTTAACTCAGCACATAATCTATAGAATTTCAGTGACGAATGTAATGAAAAAGTCGAATAGGTATGAAAATGGTCATATTTTCAAATGATGTTTGTCATAAAAATTAAAGGTTCAATGCAAAGCAAAAAAATTTACACTTCCAGAAGGCTAGAACAAGCTGACTTATTCACAGATTAAAAAGTATTAATTTAAAACTTTTCTTAAAAGTCTGAGCATGGGTCAATTCTTGAAAGTGTATTCTTATATGAAATTGTATTGTACTCTAAATGAAATTTTTTTTCAACTTTTATAAAATGCCAATGTTAATTAGAAAATAAATTTTAGTCTTACACCAATAAATACCCTAATATTTATTGGAATAAGCAAAGGTTGGTCGATTGGTAGAACCTCTGCTACTAATGGCTCCGCAAAAAAGTTAAGCAAGTTTGAGTGCGGTTAGTAGTTGGAAGGGGTTCAATCGTTCGTTGCTGTTGGCACACTCTCCCTCGATGAGTCTTTAGACTCCCTGGAGGTGTTAAATAATAATAACAATAATTTATTTCTAATACGTAATTCTTATTCTAATACATTTTAGTCTTATTCCAATGAATGTTGTGTCCAGCAGACATGGCATGAGTGGAAAAATTGGACATAATCATGAAGCTGGATGTAATCCTGTTATTCTTCTACATGTATTTGAGCAAACAATACTGTCTTTCTCCATAACAGGAAGATTCATGAGCAAGGAATTCTGTAAACTTCTGGATAGAGAAGGGAATCTTTATCCTGTTGAAAGCAAAAATAAATTTGCTTTGTGAACCAGAAGAAAGAAGCTTCTAGGTTAAACTGACAATAGACATCTGGCATGCTTTTCAGATACACCTTGGACATACAGAATAGAAACAATAGAAACTTTCTCTGAAGAATCACTGAAAAATTATTCATCATTTTATTGATGATGATGTAACCACTGAAGATTAAAGTAGCTCCAATAAAAGATGGTTCTGTTTTGAACAGAGAATCAGTGGAGAATAAGCAGTGTATACGATGCACATAAGTTCTGATAATGTCTGAATTCTAGCAGAATTCAGGTATTATCTAAACTTTCTATATGAAAAGAAACAGTATTAAAAGTGACATTTCACCTCTGAGTAGAAATCAGAGGTGAAATGTCACTCAAATGTTATTCAAGTAAAAATGAAAGTTTGAAAAAAAAAAAAAAAGAACAAACCTTGGAGATTCAGTGGCAAACTCTAAAGAAAGCATTAATTGTTTTTAGTCAAATAGGGATGTGGTGAGATTGTCGACAAGGATAGAAAAATCAGAACCCACGATGGACTCTGGAAGTAAAGAGGCAGCAAAGGAAAAGAAGAAAAGAAAATATCAAAGTTCCTGGCAAGTAAGCCAGCTTGTGCTCTTAGAGAATACAGAGAAAAATGTAAGAAAGTGAAGCACTGTGTAAATCTAGCTAAACAAAACTCGTGCAAAATTTTTAGTAATACCATATAAAATATATATCAGGATGGTGAAATATTCTGGAGGTTAGTGAAAAAAATTCAGAAATGGAGGAAAGAGTACAAAGATGATACAGGTGACATGGAAACTATTGATATTCTACACATCTGGAGTAATTATTTTGAAAGATTGCTAAATGAAACAAGCAGTGACACAATGGTGGTAGAAAAGACTCAAC
Source organism: Typopeltis vanoorti (assembly GCF_054136105.1). Lineage (NCBI taxonomy): Eukaryota > Metazoa > Arthropoda > Arachnida > Uropygi > Thelyphonidae > Typopeltis > Typopeltis vanoorti. The sequence goes on along the minus strand of NC_143566.1, from coordinate 40,288,428 downwards.
AGGAAAGCAATCAGGACTATATTGTATATCAAAACTAGAAATAGAAAAAGGCATCAAAAAGTTGAAATGTGGAAAGGTAGCTGGAGTAGATGATATTCGACCATGCTGAAATATGGAGATAAAAAAAGTGCCTACACTACACAATTCAGAAGGCATAATCAGAGGCCAAATTCCAGATGATTGGAATAGAGCTTTCATAATTTAGGCTGCAAAAGGGAAATAATGTAAGAATTGCAAAGAAATTAGCTTAATGAGCATTCCTAGTGAGATTTATAGAAGTCTACTTCATAAAAGGCTAAGAAAAGTTGAAGAGAAACTGAGAACAAGCTGGGTTCAAGGTCAACGGAGGTTGTACTTAGATTTTCACTTTTAGACAAATAGTTGAGAAATCCTGAAGTTCTGTGGATCTTGAGAAGGCATCTGACAAGATGTCAAGGGAAAATCTGTGTGAAATGTTAGTTATATGGATAAATGGGACAATATATCAGCCAATATATAGTCTATATTTAGATTTTAAGTTAGCAAATTAGAAATGAAGGGGATACAGGAAGATTGTTGGATGTTAGTTCAGGTGCAAGACGAAGGTGTAAAATCACACAAAAATGATAACACCCAGCAGTGAATAACAGCGTGATAAATAACTTACAAATTGCAGAGAAATGAGCTCAATATCTAATACATGTAGCTTAAAACTTTTACAAAATAGCTGCTAAATGAAACCTTGGATGTAAGGCAATACCATAGTACCAGTTCTTTGTTCCTGTATTTGATTGTAATAAGGTACAAATACATCTGATCTGGGTACGCCTGAATCGAATTTCATAAATTTGTTAGGAATCCTATAACATTACTCCAAGCACTCCAATAAATAAGGTAGAACAAAGTAAATATTTTGCAAATCTGATATTCTTTAGGGTTCCATAAAGTGCTTTGGTAGCAAATAAAATGTAAAAAAAGTTATGAAGAAAGAAAGAGGAACCTATGAGACTAGAAAAATCAGCTTATAAAAAGTGCTCAATAATGCAACCTTTAAGACAGTATCTTGCAGAAATAAATATTGGAGCCCGACTGATGCCTTGTTATTAGACAACATTTATTAAAATGAAACTATTGACATAAAATAATATACCGATTACTTAAAACAAGAAAGACTGCAGTTGTCTGAAATTATGGATGAAGTAACTAAGGCTTACCCAGATCAAATTGTCTGTTAATTATGTGTGTATACATCAAGCTGGCTGTTTTGTTGAATGAAAAACCAGAGTATCTGGGAGGAAAAGAAAGAAAATCTCATTGCCAACAGTATTCAGTATTGCCAGGTATTCTCCTAAGTATTAAATCGGATTAGGATTGCTTAGTTTCAGCAATCAGACAAGAACTGGTGCTTTCAACTGATCTGGATAATGACAAAGAAAAATACCATGTAATGTGCTACCCAGACATGAATTGAAGAGAACGTATAGAAATAAAGTATTTCTAGTGTAAGATGTGGCGGAAGCAAGGACAGAGTTTCTAATGAGAAATTTAAAGTTTTCAAAAACTCATTAGAAACTCTGTCCTTGCCTGCAAAAACTGAATTATTTTCCCTAAGGGAACATTTCAGCTAATGCCATCAACCATTCTGAACTTTGGATTTCGTTTTGAGATTTTCTAGTGTTCAAAAATACTGGTTCTACTATTCCAACTTCACAGATCAAGCAAGCTGAGAATATGAGAGATTTGCTATCACCAATGACTTACTGTTAAATTGTTTACATGACCACCAGATAACCCTAAATCACTCTGAACACGAAATCTCTTCTTCACTAGAGATTTTTACATCATGGATGTTGTTTGCTTGACAATTCAGATCACAATATGTTGTTGACTTCTCCCATGGAAAATATTTGCACAGTCACTCTCATTCATGTGATGTCAGCATTTAAAGAATTCCAATGAGATTTTGACTTGGATTATTTTTTTCAGTCTTTTACAGTGAACACTGCAGCAATTTATATTGCATAGAATCATTTATTTCCCCATTCCACATTTTTTTCATTCCTTATTTAAAGTTATCCAGAAAATGGACCAAGGCTGTATAGAAAGAACCAGGTATATCTCAATGGCCTTTCATCTAAATCTGTCTTCATTTTCTGTTCATACTAAAGCCCAAAATAAGTGCATGCAAACTATCAACACATGTGAAAATGATTTTGAAAGGGATAAAATCAGCCATGATGCTTTTTGTTTTTGGCAAGGTTATTAACCATAACTTTTTTTTGTGATGTTCCAATACTCATGCCTGTTAACATCACTTTTTATTCTCATATTTTGCTCTAATATCTATCTTGCAGACTGGAAATTAACCCATAGTTATTCAATCCATTCCAAAGGCACCCAACAAGAAATCATCAATCTCACACACTTTAGTTTTTTTTAGGAAGATTGGCCAGTGTAGCCCTGGAAATGGAGTTTGCATTCTCAGTGCTAGACTGCACAAAGAAAGACCATTTTAAGTTTGATTCTAGTCGGCAATTATAGAAACCTCAATCTTTCTGTGACTGGTTCCCTAGTTAGTCAATCTCTGGTATAGACAAGTTGAGCTTTTCATCTCAAATTCAAGAAAGTCGACGGTAGAACTCTCACCCTTTCAGACAATATATAGTGGCGGGGATCACAAGATGGTAGCAGTTGTTTGCTGTAGTCTCCTTCCCAGATGCCAATTAAAAATCACTGATAGTCAAGCTGTCCGTAATTGGCTCATGAAGAGATTGGATGCGCATTGCTGGAAGTTAGTGCTAAATGGTCTCACCTACTGCCTTTGGGAAATAAAAGGCATTAGCAGTTTTTATTTATTTATTTTAGTTCTTTCTACGATGAAGAAAAATTAACACATATGCTACTCAATAACTCAACCAATAAAAGATGGTAGCAGATATGGATTCGGCCACAGCTGATCGACAACAGACCTTCAACCCCAAGTTGCCCACCTGTGCATAAAGGGCACCACAGAAAAGTTTGAGGAATGTAACGGTTGTTCACATAACTACAATATTTTATCATATCGGCACAAAGATCTATTTAATAAGTTCGAATCAATTGGTCTCTTTTCACTTCTATGATTAGGTTGCTAGTTTTATTTGGACATTATTATGTGTGATGGCAGATGGGGCTTTATTCTCAAACTTTGCAACCAATGCTGGTGTTCCAGTAGCTTCAGTTCTTTCACCTGATCTCTTCCTTCATCAAACACTTTCTCCAGTTAACTACATTTAATACATAGTTTCTGGTAAACATATATGATACATTCCTTTTTCTTATGTGGAAAATCTTGCACTAACAAATTAAACTTCAAGAATATTAACATATACAATTCAAATATGCAAACCATTAATAAATGGGGTGATAATAAATGTTACTTTCAATGCTAGGAAGACTCAATCTTGTTTTGTTTCTCAAGTATAAAAAACCTCTTAGACAAGATTTCTCTTCTTGAAATTACTCTAATCTTTAATCTTTCACTTGACAAATTACATATACCGCCTTCTCAACAATTCACTTTCGTTCACAATGAGGCTGCGTCTGCTACCTGCACATTCTACAAATATTTCATACACTGTTCAGATCTGGTATCAATAATTCACCTCTTCTAAATCTCAAAATACATGTAGCTATTCAATATCCCATCAAAGTTAATTTCCACACCCAGAACAATTTTTTTTCTCCCTCCTCGTTTATTTTCCTCTTACTGTTGCATTTTTGGAACTGTCTTCTCTCATTTCCTAAAGAGTAGTTGCAACTTACCAGCTTGAAATCCAACATTAACAAGTTTCTTCTTTCTCTTTACTTTCTTCTCACTTATAGTATCAATGTACTATAAGTTGAATAACCTCTGACGGGAAGGTTATAAAAATAAATAAACAAATTAGCTGTAGAGTAATGAATGAGGATTTAAAAAGGACACTCACATTTGTGGCAGCTACTACAATGGAAGCATTCCATGTGATTTCATTTTATTCTGTGATTAACAGATTAGGCATGGCTGCCAAGAATATTTATAAGGAAATAAATGTAAGCGATGGTAGGGAAATTAGCAAAATTCAGATGACTGGAATAAGATAATACAAGAAATACAACATAAGCAGAAAGAGAATTTAAAATGTTTTAAAAAATGAAGCAAAAGATGAACAGTGGATGAAATCAGTGGCAGCTCGTGGCTTGAAATCGTGGGGGTGCTGCAATTTGAAATATACATATGCACTGTAAGTGCAGTGTATACATGTTTGGATAAAATATCAAAATTATGGTAAAATTTAAAAAAAAAATGAAACATGAAACAATATTGTTTATTATCGATAAAATTATACAATTTAGTATAATTCAAAATTACTTAAAAATAAAATATATTCTTGTTTTGTTTCATGAAAAAATATTGTTTATTATCGATAAAATTATATAGTTTAGTATAATTCAAAATTACTTAAAAATAAAATTCATTATCATAACCCCAATAATGTTCTAAAATAAAAACTATAACAAATTTTATGTCTTTAATTGTAAAGTCCAAATATTTAAAGAGACGGAGTAAACACGATAAGCACTATGAACACTCTACTACTGGTGAAAACTGCATATAAACAACAGTGGAACTGCACGACAGACAGTGACGCATCAGGCTAATAGCTCTTATCTCACTATGACATGCATATGCTTGCGAGCATAGCAATATGACACTGTGGTAAACACAGTGCTGCTAGCGTCTTTCGCCCTCCTAAGTGCTACAAGATGGAGTTATTATTTTTTATACAAAATAAGAGAATTGTATAGGATTGTTGATGATAAAATTAAATATTACAAGCAAATATAAATAAATTTATGTAAATATATTAATAAGTATATTTATATATTGAGAAAAACTGGGGGTGCTGCAGTTCTGCAGTACCTATGCATGAGCCGCCCCTGGATGAAATAATATATTCTATTATTCTATTCAAAATATATGAGGTGAAAAACTAATGATATTAATCAACAGAAAAAAATAACAATTATATATTTGGTTTAATCCTTTAAGCAAACAAAGTTTGCACCTGAAGTAATTTCGGGACTGGGGCAACTCGTGGCAAAGGTGGTATAAATTATCATCACTTGTGTTAGTATCCCATAATGCAAAGCACATCTTGCTATGCATTAAGGGAAGGGTCACTACCCAGACCAGTTTTGACCTTTATTGAGGTCTCATCAGTGGGAGCCAGACCCAGAGGTGGTGATACTAAGATGGAAGTAATGGAGAAGTCATATTTCCATATACAAGTTGCCAAAAGGTGTGACACCTTATAATTAAAATTCTCTGGATTAGAGATAAGTTGATGGAAGTTTTTTCACTTGGCTATGCTACCAATTATATATTTGGTTTAATCCTTTATCCAAGTGTAAGCAAACAAAGTTTGTGCCTGAAGTATTTTCAGGACTTGGGCAACTTGTGGCAAAGGTGGTATAACTTCTCATCACTTGCCTTAGTATCCCATAATGCAAAGCACAATAAAGGTCGAAACTGGTCTGGGTAGTGACCCTTCTCTTAATGCATAGCATCTTACATGTCCACAAGGAGATATGCTTTGCATTATGGGATAATAAGGCAAGTGATGAGAAGTTATACCACCTTTACCACGAGTTGCCCGTCCTGAAAATACTTCAAGCGCAAACTTTGTTTGCTTACACTTGGATAAAGGATTAAACCAAATATATAATTGGTAGCATAGCCAAGTAAAAAAACTTCCAGCAACTTATCTCTAATCCAGAGAATTTTAATGATAAGGTGCAACACCTTTCGGCAACTCGTATAGAAATATGACTTCTCCATTACTTCCATCTTAGTATCACCACCTCTGGGTCTGGCTCTCACTGATGAGACCTCAATAAAGGCCAAAACCAGTCTGGGTAGTGACCCTTCCCTTAATGTGTAGAATCATACATGTCTGCAAGGAGATGTGTTTTGCATTATGGGATACTAAGGCAAATGATGAGAATTTATACCACCTTTGCCACGAGTTGCCCCAGCCCTGAAAATACTTCAGCCGCAAACTTTGTTTGATTACACTTGGATAAAGGATTAAACCAAATATATAATTGGTAGCATAGCCAAGTGAAAAAACTTCCATGAAAAAATAGCACACTTCTTTACAAATGGAGCTATAACATGACACACACACACACACACACACACACACACACACACACACACACACACAAGTAATTGTATCAGTCAAGAAATGAACTGTGAGAAATATGAACTCATAAATTAAGAGCTTTTCTTAATCCCAAGGGTGGTAAATTAGCCTAATATTTAACATTCATTATAAAAGAAAAATATAAACAAGGTTATCTGTACAAATTACAGACAATTACTTTGATCTGACTTGCAGTAGTTTGTAATAAATATGTCTACTATAGTGAACTGGCTTTGGATAAGAAAATTTACAGTAAAACCATTAAATTTAAATTCAAATAAAACTAAAACTGTGAAAGTTAAAAAGGAAAGTGTACGGTCCTTTTTAACTGATATTTAAAAAAAAATCCAACAAATTCAAAATTGAATTTGTTGGATTCCAACTATAAATTCCAACTAAAGACTCATATTGCAAAAGGCCTACTAATGATTTTAATCTAATCTGCAATTATAACTGGTTATAAAACATAAAATCACAACATATGCATATTATATATATATGTGCATACTCAAGCAGCCAAAGTGGCAATTTCAGCTAGCTGCAACTCTAAAATTTCAGTTTTAATTTACTAAACCATGAGAATGGTAAAGATAACAGATTGGTTTGGAGGAAAATTGTTGATAGGAAGTTAGTAATGATATATGTTCTTCACGTAGTATTATCATAATATCCTGTACACCTGCTGAGGGAATATGTCAGGAATTTGATGATGAGAATGGTAAAGAACATTAGTAAGTCAATTTCTCATATAAAACTAGACAGAACTAGAAATAGATAATTGCTCTCTTTTGCTGAGAATATGAGCCTAAGAAGTGCACATTTATCGGAAAATATCACAAATATCTAGATAAAGCCTGAACATCCCATTAGTATGTCTATTTCTGTAATGCGATAAAGCAATAAGTCATTACTATAAAAATTTCATATTAATCCACAGTAGACTGTAGTCTATACCAAATGGACAAGTTTAAGAAAGAAAAAAGAAAATCTGCTACCACTCTTTATTAATAACTGGAAGTCCTTTGAAAATGCTAAAGACTGTTAGAGTACAGTAAAAGATAGAATGAAAGTACAGGTATGGCAAGTCTGCAGTTGGACTGTGAATGGATTTTGAACAGCTGCTGTTTGTGTTATTATAGGCTTAGTGGGTGGAAGAGGAACTATGGGAATGCCAGTATACCAACCTGTCTATGGAGCAGATAGAGTTATGAGATCAGTCAATTAGATGAAATTTCCTCTTATAAACAATGAAGATTTTTTTGGTGTACAACTCCAGCTGTGAAAAAGGATTTGTGTGCATTTATGGACAGAGCATACATTTTGACATTGATAAAACTTTAAAGAATCCAAACACTGCTTTTTCCAATATTTATAAACATTTCATTGCCAATTTTCTTCTTATACTGCCACCATTCCTCAATCTTTGGAAGTTGTCAATAAAGAACACAATGTGATTGAAAGAAGCAACATATTAATTAAAAGGTATTGTCTTCATAATCATATTTATGAATCAACTGGTAAATTTTTTGGGAAAGTGTAGTAAGGAATAATAATCCTGTACACAGGAAATATGCATATGACAATATCTTTTGGCCAGCTCATGGTAAATAATAAACGTGTTTTCAATAATAGAAAATGGATACTTTTAAGCAAGAAGAATAATGAACTAATCAAGTTTTTTTACTGAAAGGAGAAAAAAAAACATGCAACTTTCAACTGTGAGTTGGTTTCCAATTATGTGGGAATCTGAAAAGAATTAAAAGGAATTGGTGCTTAGGAGTCAAGTAGACAAATAGGCCTACGATGAATCATGTTATGGCAGACCACGCAACATAATCTGCTACATAGTACTAATGATGAGTTATTAGTCTAAAATGCAAAACTTCTATTAGTTTATTTAAGAGCCTGCTTATTCGTTATAATTCTGAACCTGTTTTTCTTATTACTTGCAACAAATGATGCAAATTCCCTATCTCCCCCATTTCACACACACAGAGAAATTTGAATTGTTGAATAAGCAGTAATGACAAATTCTGTCCCAAAGGAGAGGTTAATTACTGTCAAGTATCCTGAACAATAAATTTTTGCAGTAGTTCAGAAAAAAAGAAAAGATAAAACAAGAACTGCATCCTGGTACAAAATTTCATTCTGCATGAAAGATAATGCATTGCCAAAAGACCACAGTTGGAAATCCCCTCCACACCAACTCCTCCATAATGCATGCAGCACTATCTTATTCTTCAGCTATGATCCTATTCCATCTAGTTGCACTAGTACAGACACATACACATGAAGTTCAGGTGACTTACTAATCTTTCAAAATGGGAAAAATTATCCATAACCTTTTTTTTTTCTCTAAAAAGTGAAATTCTCCAAAAACATCTAAATTTGATAAAACACCAAATTGCACGTAAATAACACCACCCTACCTATTTATTGGAGGACTGAAGTTGCTCAAAAAATTTCAAAGTTTAGTGTCTGGAGTAAGTCAAGATTATACAATGATTAGCACAAGCACAGTAAAAACACTGGTATACTTCTTATGGGTAAGAAGTACAAGTACAGACATATACATGAAGTTCAGGTGACTTACTGATCTTTCAAAATGGAAAAATAATCCATAACCTTTTTTTTTTCTAAAAAGTGGAATTCTCCAAAAACATCTAAATTTGATAAAACACCAAATTGCACGTAAGCTATGCAATCATTTTGTAAATATAGGTTAAACTACATAATCATGGATTACATTAAAGAGTGCTCTGAACAATATTTTAAATGAATAAAATATACATTTTCTTACTTGAAAATTTCAATCAAATTATCACTGGGAGAAGTTTTATAACCTTTCAGGATTGACTGTAAATGAATAACACTTTGAGTGGCAGTTGAAACAGGAGTTACATAAGCAGCTTCCTTATCCTTGAGATATTTTCTTCCAGTCAACGGAGTGGCTGGTGCAAGAGACTTTGTCTATAAAAAGTAGTTGCATTAATCAAGGCAAAAGGATAAACTATTCTACAAACTCATCAACAATCTTCACTGGGAAAAATGTGTAATGTTAATTTCAATTAAATCAAAAGCTGAAAAGACATTAGTGGGAGAGGTTGTTATAATCACTAGAACAATAAGATAGATTATTAAATAATTACTCAATCATTTAATAATTAAGAAATTCACGCAATTTACATTCGTGCAAGTTTTTCCTTGATACGGAACCAACTTCGGGCGACTAAAAAAGATTTAGCATCTAATATTAATTCTATTTTGGATCTTGAAAGAAAAATTTCAGCTGTCCTGGATGACGAATTACTGGATATAGTTCTTCGGGTGTCTAAACAATCTTTAGCCCATTCCAATGAAAAACATTCTTGCAAACTTATGCAAAAATATGAATCATTATACCACAAACAAAAGAAAAATGTTATCTCTGACAACACTCCTACGAATAAATGGATTGGTAATATTTCTGGACACCCATTATCTGACGCTGAAACTAGTGCATTAGCTAAAGGCCTTGATTTTGCTGTAATACAGCGCATTCCATATCTTGATTTTTTGCATAATATCGAACATAATCTGTCAGGACTTTCTAGTGAAGATGATAATAAACTACGATTTGAAGTTGCAGCTTCTCTTTTTAAAAGCAAGTTACCACCATGTAATTTATCGAGTGCTGAAATCCATGGACTGACTTCATTAAGAAAAAATAATGAAATATCTATTTCAAAAGCCGATAAAGGAAAAGCTGTTGTGATCATGGATAAGACTAACTGAGAGAAAATTAACCAGCCTTTAACACGATACCTCCACCTATCAAGAAATCAATCATAATCCTACAAATTTGCAAATTAAACAATTAAATAAGTTGCTTGATGAAGTTATCAGTTGGGATCAAAACTTTCGTGGATAAACTGCGCACTTATTTTGGAAGAACTCCTCGCTTATATTGCCTCCAAAAAAAATCCATAAAGAAGGCTATCCAGTAAGACCCATCGTGAATTGTATTAACTCTCCCACTTATTGAACTGCTGAAATTTTGTCACATTCATTAACTGCCCTTACTGGACATTCTAGATCTTTCATCAAAAATTTGACACATTTTCTCGAAAAAATCAAGGATGTTCAAATCAAAGAGTCTCACTTATTATAGTCAGTTTTGATATTGTTTCCCTTTTTACCAATATTCCATTAGTGGACAGTGTCAACTTACTATATAATGATTACCCTCTGGACATTGCAAAGACTTTTGAATTCGTTACACATTCAGGTTATTTCAGCTGGAAAAACAAGATCTACAAACAAGTTTAAGGTACTGCCATGGGTAGCCCCTCTGTCTCCACCTTTGGCAAACTATTTTTTGAAACATCTGGAAGACACAATGTTTTCATCCATTCATCCCCAACCCTCTTTTTTCGTTATGTCGATGATGTTTTTGCTATTTGGCCACATGCTGAAGAGGAACTTACCACATTTCTACAACAGATAAATAGCCTTCACCCACGCATTCAGTTCACCATGGAAAAAGAATAGGCTGGTAGTTTACCATTCTTGGACATCCTCCTTACAAGCACATCCTATGGTACTTTGTCTGCAAGTGTCTATCGAAAACCTACTTTTACTGGCAGATACATTCATCAAAATTCTGCTCATCACACCTCTCAAAAAATTGGCATTATCAAATCTTTAATTAACAGAGCACATAAAGTGTGCTCCTCTCCATCAAGCTTACAACAAGAACTTTTCACTATAAAAAAGTTAATGGAATCTAATGGTTACAAACCTAATCAGATCCAACAGTTAATTGACTCCTATGTTAAAACACCTCAGGATTCTTCAACAGACCGCAGAGTTCCAATCTCTTACATTTCAGGCATCTCAGAACCTACAGGCAGAATTTTGAAGAAGTATCATCTTGTTCCCACATATTTTCCTATCAACAAAATTTCTCACTTGTTGCCATCTAGAAAAGACAAACTGTCACTTCTATCATTGGCTGGTATTTACAAGGTACCATGTGAATACAATTTATCCTATTCTGGACAAAGAGGCCGTTCTGTGGGAAAAAAAATGAAAGAACATCAATATTATATCGAATACATGAAAACTCATAAGTCTGGTCTAGCACAACATAGCATTGACACTGATCATAATACCCAGGGGATAATGCTTGTCTTCTCCACAGATGCAGGTTTAAACATGAATGCCTTTTTAAAGAAAATTGCAAATCCATCTTACATCGGCCAAATTTAAATCAAAATGACTCTCTCTCCCCCCCAAAAGTTTGGGAGACTCTTATTTTATGCAACCATCAATGAAATAATTATCTTTAAAGAATTATTTAATAATATTTTAGTAATTAATCTTCTGGTATGTGGCAACAATTTATTTGGTGATCCACTGACTGTTCTATAATTTGTATTCCATTCATTTAACTGTTTGTTCTACACCGAGGTTGTTATTTTCAGTACGAAATATTTGTACCTTTATTTATTTAATTAAAGCTATTACTGTGGTCTATACATGTTCCATTATTAATTATTATGCCACAGGTACCTCTAAAGATTCGACACAAACATATCATTGCAGAAAAATTAGGTTTGAAGACTATTCTACAAGAACCAAACCTTGAAGACTGAGCACCAGACCCCAAAGAAAACATGAATTGATTCAGCCAGAGAAACATGCAGTGAGGTTTTCTGCAAACTCTTGGTAGATTCAAAGTTCATGTGGCAGTTAAGGAAAAGAAGAAAACTTATTGAGAAGTTCCTGCAAATAAGTCAATCTTGTGCTCTGACAGAATACAGGAAAAAATGTAAGCAAGTGATGCACTGTGCAATATAGCTAAACAAGCATCATAGAAAGACTTTAGTCATCATCATCAAATTCCTGCCATGTACCCGCAAGGAGTGTATAGGATATGATAGTACTACATGAAAAAAATTACATCATTACTAACTTCCTATCTACAATTTTCCTCCAAATCAGTCTGTTACATGTCAAGATTCCAACATTATCAGATCTTATATTTCTATCGTCTAAGGCACTTTGTACTGTATCAATCCACCTATATCTTGGTCTTCCTCTGGGTCGTTTTGCTGCCAACCTGGTAGAGAACACTCGTTTTGCAAATCTTTCTTCACCCATTCTGTTTAAGTGACCATACCACCTCAGATTAGCTCTGCTAACGCATTCCTGGATGCTGACAATGTCAAGTTCTTTCCGAATATCCTCGTTTTTAATATGATATTGCCATTGATGCCATTTGTTCACACCTATAATCTTTCTCAGGACTGTCATATCTGCGGTCTCTAGTCTTTGGTCAAGTGTTTTACTTCAGACCCAGCTCTCAGATCCATAAGTTATAACTGGTTTGAACACTGTCTTGTATACAGCTAATTTAGTGTTTTCCAACTAATTTCTCTCTTATTCCATATGAATTTATTCAATTGACTTCCCGCCATACCAGCTTTGCTGATTCTATTGTCTATTTCTATATCCAATTTACTATCTTCACTAAAAATCGTGCCTAAGTAGCTGAAATGTTTTACTTGTTCCACAGATTCTCCATTCACAACACAGTTGACATTTTCAATGATTCTGCCTATTTTCATTGTCTTTGTCTTTTTATTGCTGAGCTTCATACCATATCTATTACAACAGTTATTCAATTTGGTCAGAGAATCTTGCAGACTTGTAGCAGATTTATTTAGAAGTATAACATCATCTGCATAAAGCAAAGAGCTGACATTAACATCTCCAATTTTGATATCATGTTTAATACCACTTTCCTTCATAATGCGATCCATATAGATAATGAATAACAGAGGGGATAATGTACATCCTTGTCTGACACGATTTAACATTAATCCACCTTCCTGTACTTCAATTCTAACTGCTGACTTACAACTCAAATAAAGACTAAGTGTTGCTTGATATAATGCCCCATTGAACACCATATAACTGTAGCATATTGAATAGCTTCTCTCTTGGCACTTTGTCATATGCCTTTTACAAATCGACAAAACTTAAATAGAGATCTTTGTTATATTCCCATTCTTTCTCGACTATTTGTCGTAAAGTAAAGATCTGATCCTGACATTGTGGAAGAAAATCTGGGTGAAGAACAAGCTGGATTCAGGCCAAATAGAGGCTCTATTTGGCCTGAATCCAGCTTGTTCTTCACCCAGCTTTTCTTCCATAATTCTTCTCAATCATTTCTTAAGTATACTTGCATAGATCTTGCTATGAACACTAAGTAGAGAAACCTCTGTAATTCTCACATTGTTTTATTTCCCTTTTTATATATGGGTACCATGAGAGCTCTACTCCAATCATCGGGAATTCATCCCTCTGTCCAGGCTTTCTGAATTATGCAGGTGCAGCCACTGTAAGACTTTTTATACCACCATACTTCAGCATTTCTGGTCGAATATCATCTACTCCTGCTGCTTTTCCACATTTCAAGCCTTTGATGGCTTTTTCTACTTCAAGTATGGATATGTATTCCTGACTGTATGCCTGTCGAGTGTTTTATCACTGCTTGTTTAATTTAACAATTTTTCGAAATAATTACTCCATACTTCAAGGATATCTTTTTCTCCTGTTTTCATGTCACCTTTACCATTTCTAACTCCTTTTACAGCACTCTTTCCTCCATTCCTAAGCTTCAACAACCTCGAGAATATCACAGCACCTTCTTGATATTTATTTTCTATGTTCTTGTCAAAGTCATCCCATGACTTTTATTTAGCTAGTTTTACACAGTGTTTCGCTTTCTTACATTTGTCTCTGTATTCTCTAAGAGCAAAAGCTGACTTATTTGCCAGGAACTTTTTGATATGCTTTCTTCTTTTCCTTCACTGCCTCTTTAACTTCCTGTATCCACCATGGAGTTCTAATTTTTCTATCCTTGCAGACAACTTCACCACATGCCTCTCTAGCTGAATCAATCAGGACTTTCTTCAAGGCATGCCACTGAATCTCCAAGGTGTGATTCCTGTTCTCAAACTCTTTCATTTTTTTCTTCAATAATCTTTATGTATTTTAGTCTACAGTTCACATCTGAGAGCTGCTCAACTTTTATTTGCTTTAAAACTTTCTTACATATTATTCTTTTCAATATGAAATTCGATTTTATTCTGCTCAAGACTGAATAGTGATCACTTACAATTTCAAATCCTCTATACACTCTGGTGTCCTGCACCAGGGAGAAAACATCACTATCAACAATTTTCCTTGCCTCTTCTCTCCGTGTGAATTTGTGCACATTTTTATGTTGGAACATGGTGTTACTAATAATCATGTCCTGAGCAGAAATTCAACAGATATTTGCCATTATTATTAGCTTTGATCTTTTCTCCAAATTTTCCCAAAACATTTTTGTATATCTGACAATCATTTTCCTACTGTGCTATTCAGATCCTCAAAAAGGACCAACTTTTCCTTTTTCATTGTGTCAGTTGCTTTTTCTAAAGCCTCAAAAAATTCCTTCACTTCTACCTCAGTAGAACATTCTGTGGGACCATAGGCACAAATAAGTCTCATTGTCCAATTCCCCATTCTCATATTTGCCCACATCACTCTACTTGAGACTGACTGCCATTCAAGAAGATTAGCCTTGTATTTTGTGTTGAATACTATGGCTACTCCTTTTCCTTGATTGTCATTGCCTGAATATAACATTTTGAATTTATTGCTCAGAAAGAACTCACCAGTTTTTGTCTTTTTTGTTTCAGTCACCCCTATTATGTCGATCTGGTACTTATCTAATTCCCCAGCTAGCTCCATTTCTTTGCTATTCAGGCTTTTTATGTTGATAGTACCGATCTTTAACTCTGGTGATGTTGAGTTGGGGTGTGTTCTCAGATTTGTTTCAGTAGCTGACTTTTTGCTGTTTGCACCTGGTTCCCTGGTGAAAACAACAGGGGCCTTGTTTAAATGGGCGACACCCCAGCCAGCATGAAATTTTGTCATGTTGTACCATCATTTTTTTTATTTTGGTTTAACCAATAAGAATACAATTTGGTCGGCTAAATCCCAAATTGCCAGCCCATCCTCGTTTGTTCAGTATCCAAGTAGATACCCAACAGGGTGCACCACGAGAAGGTGAGGATTGGAAATTAGGTCAGAAGCCCTGGTCGGTTCTCTGCATTCCTTTAAAGGCTATGTGGAGAAAAAGCATGAAGGTGGCAAAATATTCTGGAGGCTACTGAAAAAGTTTAGAAATGGAGGAGGAAAGAGTAGGATAAAATGAATTATAAAGGCGACATGGAGTTCTAATTTTTATTCTACATGTTATTCGAAGTTATTCCACATGTCTCGAATAATTACTTTAAAAGATTGCTAAATTTAATAAAAGTGATGTAACAACAGTCACATGAAAAAGCTATCAAAACTACAAATGTGAAAAGGCAGCTAGAGGAGATGATGTTCAAACAAAAATGCTGAAAAAAACATTGAAATGTTTTACAATTACTGCAGTGCATAATTCAAAAGAACTGTTGAGAGAGCCAAATTCCAGATGATTGAAGCAGAGCTCTCATAACTGAAGCTGCGAAAAAAGGAAACAAAACTGGATATGAGAATTACAGAGGAATTTCCTTAATGAGCGTTCTTGATAAGATTTATGCAGTATACTTGAGAGGAACAAGTTAGGTGTGAGTCAATGGACTTATTAGTATCAGATTTTCACTTTAAGACAAACATTTGAGAAACATGAGAAAAGCTATTCAAAAACTTCAATTATATATGGTGTAAATGTGACAATACAGCAAACAATAAAATCAATATTTGAACTTTAAATCAGCAGTTAGAATTGAAGGTGGTATAGGAAAATGGTCTGATTTTCAGGTGTACACATTATCTCCACTGTTAATCATTTTTATGGATCGACATCATGAAGGAAAGTGGCACTAGACTAGATATCAGAATTGAAGATGCAATCATGGCTTTTTATTTAATGCAGATGATGTTACACTTTAAAATAAATATAGTACATGTCTGCAGGATTCCTTAACTAAACTGAATAAATGCTGTAATAAATTTGGTATGATAATAAAGAATAAAAAAACAGGAACATTGAAAACATCCACTGCATCCTGTATAAAATCTGTAGAACAAGTAAAACATTTCAACTATTTAGGTACAATGTTTACTTAAGGTGGCAAATTAAATATGGAGATAGAAAACAGAATTAGGAAAGCTGATATGGTAGGTCAAATGAATAATTATATAGAGAATAAGAAAAATTAGTCTAAAAACTAATTGTATAGAAGACAGTATTCAAACCAGTTTTAACTTATGGATCTGAGAGCTGGGTTAGAAATGAAACACATGATCAAAAACTGGAGATCACGAATATAAGAGTTCTGTGAAAGATTAGGAGAATGAACAGACAGCATCAGTTGCAGAGTCATATTAAAAATCAGGATGTTAGGAACTTCACATTATCAGCATTCAGGAATGTGTTAATTAGGATGTGCCAAATATATGGTTTTGCTTCAGTATTTGGAAATAATTCACTTAGCTTGCATGAATCCATAAAAAGCCCTGTTGCATTTGCTAAAAGCACTCTGACGTTTTTATTTTAATTTATATTATGCAATCTTAAAATATGAAAAACAGAGTTTTGGCCATGAATAAGTTATTCGCTTACAGTGTTTAAGTGTGTGGGCTTGTTGAAGTTTGTTTATGGAATCGTTATACTTAGAGCTTAATACAGTAACCAGAGAAGGAAAGATGGCAGCAGCTTTGTCTTTGCAGGAATTTAATTTTAATTTCAGTCGTTTTGCAAAATGTGAGATGTGCTACATGTATTCATTCAATTATATACATAAATTATGGATATTTAAGGCAGATGGAAGGAGGATGTGTGCAAAGTGTGAGCTGAATGAGGACTTGAGTGGTAACCGAAAGTAATAGTAGCAAGAATGACACAAGGAGGATGAGTGCTTGACTGATAGAGAAGAGGGATGGGGTAAAAAAGCAACGAAAAAAAAATGGTAAAAAGTTTGGAAAAAAGCAAACAAGCGTTCTGATAAACATAAGTAATGGTAAGAAAGACGAAAGCGATATGAATGTAACGAAAATTGAAAAACACAGTGCAATTAAAGGTAAGGTGACGAGTGGAGTTAATTGCAAACAAGTGTGTATGGCTGGCAACAAACTTGAGTGTGAATGAAAGCGAAAATGTGAAGTAAGATTTGAAAGTTGAGTTGGTTAAGATGAGGCAAGAGGTGAAATGGATGCAGAGTGAAGTTAAGAGAAAAGAATTCAAGATATGTATGGAAGAGTGAAAACGATAAAAACAATAATATCAGCATGAAAGAAGTAAGCAAAAGAGTTGGTAGTGGTAATAGGGACAAATGATTTGACTGGATAACAGGAGGTTGTTGAGATGGATAAAAGATAGTAGTGTGATAGAAAAAGTAGTCAGTGTGTTACCCAGGTATAATATAACAGCGATGAAATAATGTGGAGAGCAAAGATTGTGAATGATATGTTATCAGAAATGTGTGAGAAGAAAGGAGGGCAATTTGTTAATGTGTGGAATGAGTTTGAACGATGAACTGAACTGTATAAGAGTGAGGGACTGCATTTGAATGGTTTTGGTGTGAGTCACTTGGAAAGACCACTGCTGGAACTTAGAAATGAGTGCAGAGAGTGCATGCTACTCAATTCTTCATTCACTTTATGAATGAAGAAGTGAGTAACATGAGTATAGAGAATGAGAGAACAAGTGTGCAAGACAAACACAGAAACAGGGTGGCTCAGGGTGAACAGGGGAACACAGCATAAGAAAGGTTTATGTTCACATCCTTGATGTACACAAAAAGGGAAGGGGATGACCTGGGATCAAGGTCAAAGAGTTGGATTTGAAGAAGGTTCTAAGATGAATAAGGAGAAAAAATAGCTCAAGTTAAGAATTAAGAATGGAGAAGTGAAATATAATAAGTGGTATCAGTGGAACTTGCTATGTTTGTACAAAAATGCTAGAAGTGTAAGAAACAAGGCAAATGAAATGGTTGCATTAATTGAGTCTGTTCACCCAAGAATTGTTGGAATAAGTGAGACATAGTTAGATGATGATGATAGCCTGAAAGGAATAGAGATGGAATGGAAGGGGTATGATGTGTTTCATGAAGATAGAAAGGGTAAAAAGGAAGGAGGAGTGCTATTGATGATAGATGGAGTTATGCCCATAGAAGGTAGAGATGCAAGAGGGAAATAGTACCAGTAGTTTTGAGATATTATGGTGTTAAATAGAGACGAAAAGAATGAAATACTTAGTTGGATGTTGTTATAGACCTGGTAATGTGGATGGTAGTGACCATGAAATGTATAATCAAATTAGCCTAGCAAATAAGAAAAGGGTAATCATTATGGCAATATAGACTGGGATGATGAGATAGAACTTGAAGTAAAGAAAATGAGTTTCTTTAGTTTTTGAGGAACAACTACCTCAGGTAGTATGTAACAGAGGACACACTAGGACTGAGGGTCTTGGATTTGTTCATCTCATCAGAGGATGTAATTATAAATGAAGTGTCAAATCAAATCACCCTCAAGATGGCAAAAATGACCATGAAGTGATTACCTGAGTGGTTATCACTTCAAGGTCATTTCCTCACAGAGGTCCTTACACCAGCAGTGTAAGGACCTCAGTGAGGAAATGAAAAAGGAATTATGGGGGCAGCATAAGAGAAGTGATAATAATCAACTCTATGAGTATTACAAAAAAAAATAAATAAATAAACAGGCAAAAAGGGTGACTTGGTTGGTAAGGATAGAAAATGAAGTATGAGCAACAGTTAGCTAATGAAGCTAAAAAGAATCCTAGGGAGTTCTTTCAATATGTAGTCAGAAAAAAAAAAGATTATGGAAGGATGATGACTGGAGAAAATGATATAAGGACAACTGCTGAAGAGGATATAAAGGAGATGCTTAATGAGCAGTTCATAAAAGTCTTTCATTCTTGTGAATGTGACATCATGGAGAGTTTGAGAGCAGTTAATGATGACGTGGAGAGACTAACTGTAAATGAGCAAGCTTGATGTTAATAAGGCTGTGGGGCTTGATAATATAACACCAAGGAATGTACCAGAGAGTTGGCAACTGCCTTGACATATTTGTTCAATATGAGTCTCGAACTGGGTCGAGTTCCAAAGGAGTGGAAGGATGGCAAGATTGTGCCACTTCAGAAGGGAGGTGATATAACTCTTCTTCCTAACATGGATTTTAGGCCATCTCTTTCTTGGTCTTCCGATTCTTCATTTTCCACTTATTTTATATATGAACTCAAGCATCAAATTATAGGCATACCTGTGTATCAGATGCACTTAAAGTGTTGGAGAGGCTGGTGAGAACTAAGATCCAGAAATGGATTGACAGCAATGGTATTATCTTTGATGGACAGCATGGATTTGCTCAAGGGAGATCATGCTTTAGTAATCTACTCACTTATTACAATAAGGCGATGGCTTCATTGGACATAGGAGAGGGATACACAATAGCATATCTAGATTTTGCAAATGTTTGACACATTACTGCATGATAAGTTGATAGTCAAACTAGAGTGGACGGGGTTGGATATTAGATTAGTGCATTGGATTGGAGATTGGCTATCTGATAGATAGCAGCAAACTGTGTATAGGGGAGTAACATTCTGGAAGAGGAAAGTCACTAGTGGTGTGCCTCAGAAGTTTGTTTTAGGGTCATTGCTGTTTAACCTGTATGTTAATGATATTGATGAAGATTAAGATGGAGACATCCAGTTGTTTGCAGATGATGCAAAGTTGGGAAAAACTATGAAGAGCAGAGCAGATGTTGTGGCCTTACAAGATTTGAATAGATTGAGTGAATGGGCACGGAAGTGGGGATGCCAGTTCAATGTTGCAAAATGCCACCATAATCAAATTCCTGACATGTACCCTCTAGGTGTGTGTACAGGATATGATAGTACATGAAAAACTTATTTAATTACTCACTTTCCAACTACAATTTTCCTCCAAATCAATCTGTTACCTGTCAAGACTCCAACATTATTAGATCTTATATTTCTATCTTCCAAGGCAATTTTTACTGTATCAATCCACCTCTATCTTAGTCTTTTTTCCTGATAACCTGGAAGAGAACACTTGTTTTGCAAATCTTTCCTCTCCCATTCTGTTTAAGTGATCATATCACCTAAGATTAGCTCTACTAACACATTCCTGGATGTTAACAATGTCAAGTTTTTTCCTAATATCCTAATCTGTGGTCTCTACTCTTTGGTCAAGTGTTCTATTTCTAACCAATCTCTCAGATCCATAAGTTAAAATTGCTTTGAACACTGTCTTGTATATAGCTAATTTAGTGTTTTGACTAATTTCTCTCTTATTCCATATAAATTTATTTAGTTCATTTCCTACCTTACCAGCTTTGTTGATTCTGCTGTCTATTCCATATTTAATTTACCATCTTCACTCATTAAGAATTGTGCATAATTAACAGAAATGTTTTACTTGTTCTAGTTTCTCCATTCACGATGCAGTTGATATTTTTGATGCTTCTGCCTATATTCATTGTCTTCGTCTCGTTATTGTGGACCTTCATACCAAATCTATTACAACAGTCATTCGATTTAGTCGGGGAATCTTGCACTGGATTTACTTAAAAGTATGATATCTGCATAAAGTAAAAAACTGAGATTAACATCTCCAATTTTGATAATCAGGTTTAATACCACTTTCCTTCATAATGTGATCCATATAGATAATGAATAACAGAGGGAATAATGTACATCTGATTTCTGTGGTTTGTCTTACAAACCACAGGAAATGTCCTAACAAGTGCCCTCTAGGGGCCTGTAGAAATGAAGTCATGGTAAATGTGGCCTTAGAAATGAGTCTCCAGGATAAATATCTGATGCTTCAGCGGTGTTTCCTTCCTGTGCTAACAGTATCTTTTATTCTTTACCTATTTCGATATCCTGCAGAATGGAAATCAGCTCACATTCAACATGTTCCTGAGGAGAGCAAGCAATCTTTATGAACAAATTACTATCCGTTTTTTTTTTTTTTTTTTATATGTCTCCTAAACTAATAGAAACTTTTCAACTAATCAATACTTGCCAGTATGGATTCCACTAGTGATGATCAACAGGAGGATCTTGCTCATGTCACCCGTCTGCAGAAAATACTTTAAGATTTAGGGAACAGGCAGTTGCTCTGGGTTTCTATAAGGTAATTCATCAGGTTTAGAACAAAGGCTTATTTAGTAAGCTCCTATTTATATGCTGAATTACGACTTCTGCAACCAGCTTGCTAACTTTGTCTGGATGCACATTACCCATGATGCTCGATGGATCTTTATCCTCAAATCGCTACTGCTGGCATTCCAGAAGGATCTGTTCTTTCACTTACAATCTTCCTTCTACAAATCAATAACGTTGTCCAGATTCAATCCAAAATTTTGATTACTACACACTGCACTCCTATTTCTCATTCCTAAACCTTGCACAACACAAATCACCACAACTGCAGAATACCAAGTTCTATGACCATCATTTCTGATATCTAAACCATTCGACAGAGGGTTCTCATTAGTTAATTATTCACATGCAACATCATTTTGATATCCTATGGTCACTCCTGCACCTCATTGGGTTATTTAACTCTACAAAGAGTTAGTAAGACAACCACAAACATTCATGCTCTAGGTGGAATTCAAACCTGCAACCTCTTGGCTGGAGAGAAGATACACAATCCACTCGGCCAATCAGACCAGTGAGGGTTCTTATAACTATGTTAATTTCAGTGCGAGTAAAACTAAATCCTCTCTATTTCTTTCAAAAGAGAAACTCCTCCAGTTTTACTTTTAACACACACATTTCTCTCAGGATAACCAATCTTTCTCATCATACACATATTACAAATATCACCTCACAGAACCTAAGAAATTAGGATCTCTTTCACAGTCGAGACATACTTCACCTCTGAATAGCTATTACAAAGATACAAATCACAAATCTGGACTAAAAATAAGTAGAGACTAAAAGGACTAAATATAAGCAGAGAAGCAAGTAAAATAGGTTAATGAATAACCCAATTTCTCATTTAATTCCAATCACTTTCACATAAGCATTCAGTTTCTGATGCTTGCATTCCTACAAGTGTTTCCATGATCACTGTTCATCAGAATTTATCATGAAACCCTGATATGAACCACCTCTGTGATAAAAGTAATACATAACTAAATTTGCATTACTAGCTTCCTATTAACAATTTTTTTCTGAATTAATCTGTCATTTACTGCATCTCCAACTGGTTACATCTAATATTTGTCTTCTAAGGCACTTTTAACTGCATCAATCCACTCTTAGTCACACAAATGAATGCTAACAATACTTGTAAATTTTCTTAGCACTCTCTTTCTCATGTTTGTAGTCTAGTCTATCTGACTTATAGCCCAACTCTCAAAATTTTCTGTTATATTCTGAGTAGAAATAGAGCAGATGCTTAACATTATTATTTGCCTCACCCTATTCTTGAAATTTTCCCAAAAAGTTTCTATATGCCTAGTGGGATTCACTTCCTAAACTGCTATTTTGATCTCCACAAGGACAACTTTTTCCATTTTCTTTATGCCAGCTGCCTGTTCTAATATCTCAAAAAAAATTCCTGCACTTCTTCTTTAGGAGAACATCCTATGGGTCCATAGGCACAAATAAGTTTCAATGTCCATTTTTCCTTTTTGAAGTTGGTCCACATAACGACTTAAAATTGCTTTCTAATCAAATTCTTCACGTTTGGTGTATGCTATTTCTACTCCTTCCTTTCCTTGATCGTTATTGCCCAAATATAACATCCTATATTTATTTAGTAAGATCTCGCTTTGTTTTGTCTTAGTAATGCCAATTATATCCATATGGTACATTTCTAGTACTTCTGCAAGTTAAATTTCCTTTCCATTAATACTTCTAATACAGCAGAGCTATGGGTCCTGTCCATAGCTCTGCTGATTCAGTTTATTCTTCTTCTAGCTGCTGAGTTTGAGTTTATTCAAGTAACCGACTTTTCACTGTTTTTCTCTGACTAAAGAGCAGGGGATTAGATAAGTACCAGATCGACATAATAGGGGTGAGTGAAACAAAAAAAGACAAAAACTGGTGAGATCTTTCTGAACAATAAATACAAAATGTTATATTCAGGAAATGACAATCAAGGAAAAGAAGGAGTAGCCACAGTATTCAACACAAAATACGAGGCTAATCTTCTTGAATTGCAATAATAAATTTAGTTTAATCCTTTATCCAAGTGTGAGCAAACAAAGTTTGCGCCTGACAGTATTTTCAGGACTGGGGTAAGGTGGTACAACACACGGGTAAACAAACTAGTCTGGGTAGTGGCCCTTCCCTTAATGCATAACATTATACATATCTGCAAGGAGATGTGTTTTGCATTATGGGAGATACTGAGATAGGAGTGATGTTAGCTTGCTCCACCTTTGCAACGAGTTGCCCGGTGTTGTATCACCTTACCCCAGTCCTGAAGATACTTTCAGACGCAAACTTTGTTTGCTCACACTTGGATAAAGGATTAAACTGAATTTATTATAGTCTAACCAAGTGAAAAATAAACTTTCAACTTCTTGAATGGCAGGCAGTCTCAAATAGAGAGATGTGGGCAAATATCAGAATGGGGAATTGGAGAATGAGACTTATTTGTGCCTATGGTCGCACAGAAGGTTCTACTAGGGTAGAAGTGGAGGAATTTTTTGAAGCTTTAGAAAAAACAACTGACACAATGAAAAAGGGATCTAAATCCTTGTTAGGGATCTAAATAGTAGAGTAGGAAATGATTGTCAGACATACAAAAATATTTTGGGAAAATTTGGAGAAAAGAGCAAAGCCAATAATAATGGCAACCTGTTGGATTTCTGCTCAGGACATGGACTGGTTATTACTAACACCATGTTAGTAATAACCAAAACTTTATGTACCCGTTGCTCTTCTCCAGAAATCTTACAACGAGAACTTTCCATCATTAAAAAGTTAATGGAATCTAATAATTACCACCTTAATCAAATCCAACAGATAATTGAATCTTATGTTCCAATACCTAAGGTTTCTTCAACAGTTCGCAGAGTTCCAATCCCCTACATTCCAGGAATCTCAGAACCTATAAATAGAATTTTAAAAAAGTACCAATCGATTCCCACTTATATTCCTATCAACAAAATTTCTTCCTTATTGCCTTCTACAAAAGATAAACTGTCATCTCTGTCTTTTGCTGGCATTTACCAAATTCCGTGTGAATGCGATGTTTCTTATTTTGGACAAACTGGCCGTTCTGTGGAAAAAAGAATTAAAGAACATCAATATTACATTGATTACAACAAACCTCAGAAGTCTGGTCTAGCACAACACAGTATTACCACTACCCATAATATCCAGTGGGATAAAGCTATTCTCCTTCATAGATGCAGGTTCAAATATGAACGCCTCTTTAAAGAAAGTTGTGAAGCTTTTTTACACCGATCGAATTTAAATCGAAATGATTGCCTCTCTCTCTCGAAGATCTGGGAGACTTTCATTTTATGTAATCATTAAAAAACTAATTATCTTAAATATTAATTATTTATTAATTTCTTTCATCTCCTAGCTCGCAACAACATTGTATTTTAATAGGTGATCCACCGAATGTTTGTTACTTGTATTCTATTCCCATCTGTTTATAACACTGAAGATGTACTATTAGTTTTAGTACAAAATATCTACCTTATTTATTAATTAAGTTATTACTGTGGACTTATGTGTTGTTTTTAATAATTATACTATGCCACAGGTTCCTCTAAAAATAAGAATCATCTTAATACTAACTTTAGCAATAACCTATCTAATTGTCACTCTTCAGCTATCCAACTTCGACATACATGAAATCATGCCAGCATGAATGTGCCCAGTAATACTATGCCATCCAGAACACCTTCACATGTCAGCAATATGTTTGCAAGTTAATTTATAGCTACCTCTTGTAATGTATTTTTGTATTTTGTATTTCTCCTTTCATGTTACGCACCCAATGAAGTTTTCTAAGAAAACAAAACTAGTCGTGTGCTCAAATAATGAACAGCATTTTTTTCTATTTTGGTAACTCTGATCTTCTAGCCATTAAATATATTTAGTCATTATATATATATATATATATATATATATATATATATATATATAAAAGGTACCTGTGGCATGACTATGAACAACAAATTACATGATAACCACAGTAATCAACTTTAATGAAATGAAGGTACAGATATTTTGTGCTGAAAATAACAGTACATCAGTGTGTAGAAACAAGCAAATCAAAGAAAGGGGAATACAAGGTACATACAACAATTAAACAACAATTTACCAATTAAAAACTGTTGTCACATGCTAGAAATTAATATATTAATAAATATTATTATTAAAAGCATTTTTGATGGTTAGATAAATCTCCCAAACTTTTCGTAGAGAGAGACAATCATTCCGATTCAGATTTAATAGCCATTAAATTCCATTCAAGTTTTGATAGAGAGACGGTCTTGTTGTAAGCTTGAGGGAGAAGAGCACACATTAAGTGCTCTATGAATTAAAGACTTGATAACACCTATCAAGAAATTAGTTATAACAAACCTACAAAAACACAAATAAGCTGCTTGATGAATTGTTAGTTGGGATCAAAATACTTTGCACTCATTTTGGAAGAGCTCCTTGTTTATATGGTCTCCCAAAAATTCATAAAGAAGGTTATCCAGTAAGACCCATCATGAATTGTGTTGACTCTCCCACCTATATAATTGCTAAATTTCTATCACATTTATTAACTACCTCAATCCAGATCATTCATCAGGAATTCCACACATTTTCTTGAGAAAATTTATTTTGTTTGTGTTTATTGAAAACCTACCTATACTGGCAAATACATTCATTGAAAATATACCTCTAAAACATGTGATAAACTGTCACCTCTATCACTAGCTGGCATTTACCAGATACCTTGCGAATGCAGTCTGACATACTGACAGACAGGCCATTCTGTTGGAAAAAAGAATTAATGAACATCAGTATTATATTAAATACATGAAACCTCAAAAGTCTGGTCTGGCACAACATTGTATTGACACTAAACACAATATCTAGTGGGATGAAGCTTGTCTTCTCCATAGAAGCAGTTTTAAATATGAATGCCTTTTCAAAGAAAGTTGCGAAGCACTTTTACATCGGCCAAATCTGAATCAGAATGATTATCTCTCTCTCTCTTCAAAAGTTTGGGATATTCTCATTTTATGCAACCATCAAAAATAGTTTTAATAATATTATTTATTAATATATTAATTTGTAGCATGCAACACTAGTTTTTAATTGGTAACCTGATTGCTGTATGTACCTTGTATTTCAGTTTCTTTCATTTGATGTTAATAATAAATTATAATAATAAAGTAATTATGATGACTAGTTTACAGATTAGATAATTTTTGTGTGTGTGGGGGGGGGGAGTCCTTGTTGCTCACTAGTGACCTTTTGTTGATCCCATTTAATTACAATATAGACAACACTATATATATATATATATATATATATATATATATATAATCAATAAATTACATGAAATGTACCTATCCAAATATCAATGTAATGTGGTTGCAGCTCTAGACCATTACTGTATCATTGTTGATAAGTTGAGCATCGTACC
Source organism: Typopeltis vanoorti (assembly GCF_054136105.1). NCBI lineage: Eukaryota > Metazoa > Arthropoda > Arachnida > Uropygi > Thelyphonidae > Typopeltis > Typopeltis vanoorti. Next base: position 40,261,511 of record NC_143566.1, on the reverse strand, counting down.
TGATCACCAGATCCTATTCCACACTAGTTTTCCTCTGCAACACACACACACACACACTAAAGAATGTGGTACTCGCAAACATGAGACAATTAAGGAAATTAAACAACTCTGTGGTGAAAAGACTTAATAACTGCATTAATGTGAATGGATAGCACTTCGAAAAGTTCTTTAAACACTAGCCTTTTGCTGTGCATCTAAATATGTTCTATACATACTCTCCATATATATTATGTTCTGCTAATAAAATTTTTCTACTTACATGTGAATTGTCTGATTGCCCACACTGCAAATGGTGCTTAACAAAGAACATTAAAAACAATGTGTTCATAACATTTATTTTTCAAGAAGACGTATATTAAAATACACAAATTATACTTGATTAAAAAAAAACACTAAAAAAATTAATATTTGAATGAAAATATATTTTCTGAAAAACTTTCAGAAAATAACAAACACCGTATCCAACGCATTTTAATGCAAACTAGAAAATTATAACAAAATTAAACAACAAAAAAAAAAAGTTCAATTTGTATTGCATACAAATTGAACATTTTTGGAAGGAACATTCTATAGAACAGGCAAACTGGTGCTGTGAACACAAATCCACAGACAAAATACTTGTCCTTAGGGAATACAGCAGAAGAATGGCAAGCTGGCTGCATTAATTACCTAAACCTGTAATCATGAGACAACCTGTCTTGGAGGTTCGAGATTTGAATGAACTTTGAATTGACCAGGATAATTACTAGTAGAACCTCTTCGCCTAAAGATACAGAAATTAACAGAATGAAATAGGTTAAACTTGGCTTCATATAAAATTAATCAATTATAAGACAAGGTAGCTAATCCTATCTGTATTACAGACAGGATTAGCTATCTGTTTGCTATCGTCTGTCAATTATGCAAATTTTCTGATAGCTGCCTTGCAAAATGATATAAAACCAGTTTCTGGGATGAAAAACTCATCCACCTCCATATAGGAACATGCTAGATTGCCTTTAGCTGAAAATTTCTCATAAAAGTTTTTTGTATCTCAGATGGGATTTCAATCTAGGGTTTTTTAGCTCAAGCACATGTCATCATCAGCTGTGTTACTGATGCTCACTCTGGGTGGATGGGGGGAAAGAAACTAATACAAATTTTCTTCTCCAAGTCTAAGTCAAATATGAATTCATAGACAGTGGTCTCAAAGAATGAGACCACTGTCTTGCTTCTTAAAAGCCTGCAGTGACTTGAAAAAGTTCCTTGTATTGCTGAACATTAATTCAATATAGAATTAGTGTTCAAAAGTGGGCATATCTTAGAACAATAACTTCAGTATTATTTATCAAAAATCCACCTTAATAATAACTGGAATAGCAATTTGTAGATCAGATCAATTTTAACATGGATATGTGAATTAAACTTTTAGTTTCTAAATAAAACAGTTCATTCATATTGGAGACCAACAATGTGATCAATGATAACTGTTCACTAAAACAGGCAAAGGTTTTGTGGTAGAAAAAATTAATTGGGAAAATAGCAAGATGTGGATAAATTGATCCTTAAGATGTCATGAAAGACAGAAGTAATGGATGGAAAACTACTGACAAGAAATGAGTAGAAAAATCTTAATGCTTGAACTAGCCTAGTATTCCTGTAACATCCATGAGATATTATATGATATTATATATGACTTAATATATGACTGAAAACTTATGTTATTGTAATTTTATGGAAATATTTACTTGACTCCCTTTAGTTTGAAGGGAACATAGATTTCATTATACAGAAAAACAAAACAAAATAAATTAATTTTTTTGGAGAGAAACATATCACACACACCTCTTCTATGTGCTTCTGTAATTTTTTTTTCATCAACATGCTGTCAGCAAGCTCGGTCCCACTAAAATATGACTGTTTGGCAGTACCAATTTCTTCACTTGCATTTTCACCCAGAAAAATGCGTTCGTCAAAATCACCTACGTTGAGGACATATTCTTCATATTCTTTGTTAACAGCTTTGCTGAAATATAAACTGCAGTTTCATTATGTGTCACAAGAAATTTAAATATTTACACTAAATTATTCGAATAATGTTCAGAAGTACTATGTGACTTCTGACATACTTACAATGAGAAAAAAGTTGGAATTTTAAATAAAAATGGAATACCAATTTAAAAATAATTTCTTTACTCATAGAAAAACAATTTACACTTAATGCGTTACCAGCTTAAGAGTCAAACCTAGGCAACTGGGAGAATACCCCCCCCCCCAAAAAAAAACAGGAATACAGAACTCTGACTGGGTATCTAACCAAATGTACAAAACCTGTTTTGCGACATGATCCGTTCATGGGCGTCAAGGAAACTTCTGCAATCACTTGCACACAAATATAATGGTACAAAAAGATAAGCAAGGCCATCCCACAGTTAAATCCAACAGTTTTCAGGGACAGAATGAACAGTAAGAAGTCAACTAACAGAAAATGCTGGTGGAACTGAAGATGAGACTATCACCATAAGTATCACAACAAAAAAAAGCAGATGAGCATAGGAAACATAAATGTGCACTAAACGTTCACATTCCAACATAAATGTGTACTAATTCTTATGGAGAAAAGACAGAAGAAATAGACAAATTATTGATACATTGTTTATTACAATATCTTCATTCTACTTCAGGACAGGAAAGCATACATGGGATTTGAAATATGCAATTACAATTTAGTTTTGAGCAGGCTGAAACTGAATACCATATTTAATAGAAAAGTGCATAAGAAAGTTGTAAAACAAAGTCTAGCAACTTTTAAGAGATGTTATAAAAGCTGCTTAAATAATAATAATAATACTTATTATTATTCAGGCCTCCATGGAGTCAAAAGACCCATCACTGGAAGTCCTTCCTAAGAAACTAAGAAGTTTATCAAGACTCATTGTGGGAGGTCCCTCCTAGGAAACACAATGTCTATCATACCACTCCTCAAACTCATTGACCGTTCTTGCTCTCACCACTATCAGGCAATGCATTCCATGGTTCAACCATCCTCCATATTCAATAAAGCTTTCTTAAATAATATTCAAGGAAAAATAAAAGTCTGAAATCAGAACTAAGCCTTGGAGTATTAGTGGCAAGCTGAAGAAAACACTGATTCAGGTAGAGGTGTAGAGTTGTTTGTTTTAAAATGGTTTCTGATGGTGACATGAAAGAATAAAGAGAGATTTGTAAAACAGCTATGTGTAGCTATGTGTATAAGTATGAGTGATAACTATCAAAAAAACCTCAAAATGGAGGTGACTACTGTAATAAAAGGAATCTGAAATAAGATTACATAAAAGCAGAAGATGAAGGTATCCTGTCTGGATTAATTACTTTGAAAGATTATTAAATGATTATTTTAAATTATTTAGCCAGACTGGTTGGTTGAATGGTTAGCATACCTGCTGTCAAACTAATATGCTGCTGTGCAATCTAATTCCACTGTGAGCATGAATGTTTGCGAACAGTAGGTGGGAGATGATTTCACTGCCACAAATATTGGAAGCATGAAGTGGCTTGGAAAAAGCTCCATGTTTAGTCCCTGGAGCAGAATTTTCAGACTATGTAAAAAAAAAACTAAATACAAAAAATATATATCAAAGTAATAAAAAACATACTCAGCCAATACAGTGCAAATGGTGCACTTTATAGATGTGGAGTGAATTGGATGGATGTAAGGATCTCAGGAATGCACTTCAATGGTTTTGGAGTTAAGTGCTTATTGAAAGTGTTGTTCAATGAGAGTTTGGAAGTGCAAACCAAGGAAACTAGATATATTAGGGAAGAAGCAAACAAGCATGTGACTAGCCACCTCTATAACAAATCAGTAGGAGTGCAGGTATGACTGTGCAGAAATAACCATTCCTGGGATAAATATGAGTGCAGGAATGATTGTGAAGAGCTTGGTGCAGTTTCCCAGGTTTCGAATCTGAATGAGATTATATAAGGGTAATTGTGGGCCTAAAGGATGATGAAATGCATGTTCATGAATACCCGAAGTATCAGAAATAAAGGAGAGGAGTTTTCGCATTGTCAGCTCAACATGCCCAAAAATTATTGGCATCAGCAAGACCCGGTTGTCAGAGAATGATGTAGTTACAGGGATAGAATGTAATGGATATTACATTTTCAAAGAAGATAGGAGAAATACGGCAGGAAGAGGGTTATTATTAATGATAGCTGAAGAACTTTGCCCAACAGAAATAGAAGTTAAGGAAGAGTGCAGATCTGATGGAAATAGTTCATTTGAAGCTGTTTGATGTGAGAGTGAAGACAATAGGACAAAATGCATTGCTTGTTGCTGCTGCTATAGACCTGGGGTTCCAGAAGAAGATGTAGATGACATGCATCAGCAGATTAGCATAATGAGTGTATCTCAAGCAATTATCATGGGAGACTTCAACTATGGTGATGTAGATTGGAAGGAGGAAAGGACAAATGAAAATTCCATTTTCATTTGTCCTTTCCTCCTTTCAATAATGAGATAATTATTTGAAACAGCACATTATGATGGGGGCTAGGGGTTTGGGAGTGTTGGATCTGGTAACAGCATCAGAAAAATTTATAACTACAGTAGCAAACTCTACCTCCAATTGGGGAAAGTGACCATGCAGTCTTGTCCTGGGAGGTTGCTCAACATGGAAATTTCAGTCAAGAAAGGGTATAGGCAGAACTACTACAAAGCTGGTGATTATAACAAATTTAGGAGGCAACTTGGAGCAGTGCCATGGCATAAGAAACTACATGGAATGAATGTCTTTATTGCATAGGAAGCAGTCAAGGATTGTTTGAGCAAGGCAGTATCAGAGTATATACCCAGAGTCAGGAGGATAAACCAAGTAGAGGATTAAGTGGATGACTAGCAATAAAAAGCAGGAGCTGCAAAAAAAAAAAAAGCACAGTAGAAGGATGATAAACAAAAAAGGTGATCAGCATGCTCATGAGCAATACAAAGCATAGGCAAGAAAGGTAATTAGTATGGTATGTTAGGCTAAATCAGATTGAGAAAAAATTAGCTAAGCAGGCCAAAGCAAATCCAAAAGAGTTTTTTCGCTACATAGCAAATAAGAGAAAGAATTATTATGGAAAAATAACTTTACTCAGTGCAGATGATAAGAAAGTGACAGAAGCAGAAGAAATAGTTCAGTTACTAAGTGTCACTTTGTAAGGGATATATCATCCAGGTGGTGACTTTGCAGTTTACTGAGGTGACAGACTGAAGAAAGGAACATTTAGAAGAACTAGTATAGATGCACGTTTTCCTTTCAGAAAATTTGAAAGAACATGCCAAGAATCTGAAAGCATTCTCAAACTTGGAACCCAGTAATAAAATAAAATTATACTATTTGAGAGCAATTTGTTATAATTCACTACAGCAAACTCACAGAGAACACAGGATGGCTTGTTATTGTGGAGGAGTAATGAGAATTCCCTTCAGAATACGACTGCTTGTGGTGCTTGGAAAGGACTTTGTTATAACATTGTTTGCTATTAGTTAGAGTTGAATATGCAAAAACCAACATTTATGATAAAAACATAGCAGCCATCACTTACTTATTAAGCTCAAACCAACTAATGTCCAACAGTGAAGAAAATGTCTCGATCTTCCCTTTTAATATCTGAAAATCAATAATACTCATAAGAAAGCAAGTAATTAAAGAGAAAGTCATTACATGGCAACTAGCAATGTAATACATATCATAAGTTCCAATGTTTATCATTTAAAAGAAATTAATATTTAAAAATAATAGTTAATAGATACAGGTAACAAATACAAGGTTATAAATGTCTGTGTTTCAGTAATATAAAATTGTAAGAGAAAATCAGATTTCAAAACAATATTTCACTAATGATAGTTTCATAGATTGCTAATGAGTTATCAACAGATAGAAAGCTGTGATAATTGAAAGTATTTAAATTATCATGTGAGCAGAAATCTCAGAGTGGTGAATAATTTTATGTGGCTAATAACAGGCACAGAAAAAAAAATTATAAAAATTTGAACTGTGAGAAAAAACTTAAAGGTTGGAGTAATCAATAAACTGTTAAGCATTCTTTAAAATGTGACAAAAGACCAGAAACTTTTCCTTTATTTCTGAAATTGGAAAGCTAATAAAATTTAGAAATATGATTTTATATATATATATGGACGTGTATTCATCACTTCTTGTGTTTGTGAGAGAACCATAGCATTAAAGATAAACCACTCACAGTTCAAATATGAAATGACTATGCTTAAAAACCAAGTAGAACATGATGAAAATCACCACCAACATACAGGAGGACTTACACATAATCATCATCTTACTTTCATTCATTCTCTTATTAATTTCTTGATACACTCAAGGAGTGTAGAGGATAATATGCCAATATTAAAAACAAACAAAACAAATATATAAAAATACATGATAAATAACAATGGCGCAGCCTATAACTAACATAATGGAAATCCATTAGGGTTTCCCTGCACAGGATCGAATCCTGTCGACTGCGCCATTGTTAGTTATCATAATCAATTATCCTATAGGCTGCGCCATTGTTATTTATCATGTATTTTTATATACTTCCCTCTTTATGTATATTATTATTCTCTATATATACTTATGAGATGAAATATTATATAAATTTCTTTTACTAACAATTATTTTTATTTTGACTCCGAGTGTCCCTATATGTTATTATATTTGCACAAAGAGTTCACTCCAATTGGTGCAATGACTTTAACTCACTCTTTCAGAATCCAACTAATCATTGACTCAATACCAAGTACAAAATAAACACATTTAATAAAACTAAAACAATATATATACATTTCTAGTAATAATACATAACTATAACTACATATTATATGGATCCAAGGCCTTATTTAAAAATATAAGCTTACTCTTAAGACTAAACACTTTTTCTTTCACAATCACAAAAAAAATGTTCATAGTCTTTTTCTCTTTCTGTTAAGGCTCTTTTCCAGAAGTTACAAGGCTCTGTACTTCATTATCAGGATCCTTTTCATCAATCAATATAACACACAAAGTCTTCTTGACTATATCCTGTTTTCCTTTTAGTAGTAATACTCATCAGATCAGGCACTTCTAATACCTAAAAATCTTCTTAATTCAATATATTTTCTAAACTTTCACTTTCAGGCATTCTTAATACTTATAAAACTTCCTTATCATTATTTTCTCTAAGAAAAACATTCACTTTAGAATGTAAGCAACAAGTTCTCCTTTCATTCACAATACTAAATTGACAGTCTTAACTTATTCCACCTTAAAAACTTACAGTTTCAAGATTTCCTTTTATTCATTACTTATTTCTCCTTGAAACATATTATTTCCACTATTCCTTTTTCTCGGAACACACTATGAAATGTCTTCCGACTGCCACACACAAAAAAATATCAAGTTCCTTCTAACTTGAATATTTATCGGCCAATTTATAAAAACTTACAGTTTCAAGATTTCCTTTTTATTCTTTACTTATTCCTGCTTGAAACCTATTATTTTCACTATTCCCTTTTCGGAATATATTATGAAATTTCCTTTTGACTGTCGCACAAAAAAAATCAAGTTCCTTCCAACTTGAATATATCTCAGCCAGTGTTCTAAAAACTTACCGAACGCTCTCTTGTTTACAACTGTAACTTGGATACGCAACGCTTTCCTTGTCAGCTGTCAATCACACATCAAGTTCTCTCCGGGAGCATGCGCACTTCACAAAAGTCAGAAACTACGCACTGAAATAAAATGGCTGACTCGCTGTATCCATCAGCGCTAAAAGAAAGTCTTTCACAAACACAAAATTCAACATTTTAAAATACAACAAACTTTCTTATAAGTAACATAAATAATCAGTTTAGTAAGTACTTCAATATTTTTACTTCCTTACATGTTACTTCTAATATAACATTTTCATAACGAGCACATCACAAGTGCAGACACTGCGTGTATGAAAACAAAAACTAACAAGCATAATTAATACGTAAAAATATTCAGAATTTTTAATATGATTATTTTTACAATGTTATGAAACTGGCTGTGGGTGACATTTTCAGATAGAGAAGGTGGTAAGATTTGTGCAGGTAGCATCAATTCCTGATATGTATCTTCAAGGAACATAAAATACCACGATAGTACTACAAAATCAGGTTTTACATATTACTAAATTCCTATCAACAATTTCATCCAAACTAGTCTGGTATTTATCAGCTCTCCAATAATACCACATCATACACAGGATAAACTTTCTCATAACCATTACTAACAACCTCTCACACAACTTACAAATTTTATGTGAGACTAAGATAAACTGAAGACCAAAGACTTGAATAAAGCTTTCCAACTTACTCATCACTGAAGAAAATTCTTTATTACATTTCAAAAATTTTCTGCAAACCTCAACTACAGGCAACTACTTCCTATACTACAGTACCATTCCAACTACAACCTTTGTCACAAAAATCTGTCATTCATAATTCTGCAAAAAAACATCTTCTGTCACCCAATCAAAAGTAAATATTAAAATAATCAATGGCAACTAAAACTTTCCATATATATTCAAATTCTGCACAGAGAAGAAACTGCACACAAAGCAGATCAACTTAAATTGTCATGACAACTCAATTGGCTAACCTTACTAAAACAATGCCAGGAAACAAATCCACACAAAAAACATCTTTCACACAATCTAAAGTGAATATTAAAATAATAATAATAAACGACAACTAAGCCTTTCCATATGTATTTAAATTCCAAGCGGCACACAAAGCACAATAACTAAGTAAATGGAAACTTTAATTGTTGTGACAACTCAATTGGTTGGCCTTCCTAAAACGATGCCAGGCCACAAATACCATTCCAAACTGTCTAAGATTCAGAAAGCAGTTCAATTTGGCAAAAGCTAATTGTATTTACATGTGGCCAAGTGTTGCAATGATTTGAGAACAGATCAGTAGCACTCAGGTTGAGTTGGCTAAATTCAATGATGCTATCACCACATTAAAGGAAGAGTTTTTGAAAATCCTTAAAATAAGAACTGTGGTTTGTTCTGTACAATATCTCACAAAATGCTGCTACTAAGAAATTTGAAATGGTTAAGAACTGCATCTGAAAAAAATTTGCATCTCTTCAACAGTAAAATCTATTGTCACAGCTTCTCTCTTAGAAGATGCAGTCAATGAGCTTAGTCATAGGCATGAAGCATTTAATATTGATAATATAAATAACTATTTGCCAGTATGGAGTTCTTGTCAATTTATACTGACTCTAGATAAGCATCTTCTTTCTTTCTTTCATTTGCTTCCCCCCCCCCTGATCCAAATACTGCAATATACCTCACCGTCTCAATATTAAAAAACAAAACCTGACTAATGCAATGTAATTACTAAAATGATGTACAAGAAACAAAACATTCCAGAAAATGATTAGATAATAATCTGAACTAGTGTTTTCAATACTGGTAAACCAGTTTACTAGTAAACAGGACAAAAATCCTTTAAAAATTTACATTTACATAGTGCTCTCAGAGAACTTGCCCTCTTTAGGGTACATGTCAGGAAATTGATGTTTTTCATTTACCAAAATACTGGTATAAAACGCCAAATTACTGGTAAATTTTTAAAGGATTTTTGTCCTGTTTACTGGTAAACTGGTTTATCAGTACTGTAAACACTAGTCCAGATTATTATCTAATCATTTTCTGGAATGTTTTGTTTCTTGTACGTCATTTTAGTAATTACAATGCATATTTTGCGTTAGTCAGGTTTAGTTTTTTAATATTGAGATGGTGAAGTATATTGCAGTATTTGGAGCAGGGGGGAGAGCAAATGAAAGAAAGAAGATGCCTATCTAGAGTCAGTATAAATTGACAAGAACTCCATACTGGCAAATAGTTATTTATATTATCAATATTAAATGCTTCATGCCTAACGCAAAATATGCAATGTAATTACTAAAATGACGTACAAGAAACAAAACATTCCAGAAAATGATTAGATAATAATCTGGACTAGTGTTTTCAATACTGGTAAACCAGTTTACCAGTAAACAGGACAAAAATCCTTTAAAAATTTACCAATAATTTGGCGTTTTATACCAGTATTTTGGTAAATGAAAAACATCAATTTCCTGACATGTACCCTAAAGAGGGCAAAAGCACAATGTGATTAAGTTTACGTCATTATTAATCTATCAACAATTTTCCAACAAATTAGTCTATCACTTGTCAGCACTTCAATATCTAGCATTTCATTCTTCTAAGGCACTTAGAAGAATACAATCAAAAGAAGAAAAATATACATTTATTAAACTCACTAAAATGAAAAACATTTGAATGCATATTGTAATAATTTCATTATTGACTAATTTTGGAAAATAAAGTTCCTTGTTTAAATAAAGCACTCTGACCAAAGAGTCATGGTTTGTGCAACGACATGGTAATGTTAGCAGTTGACAGCTAGCAATATTACTTCAAATATTTTGTGATCAATTTAACTTTGTAGTATTAACTGCTGAAGTATCAAGCAATAATCATTATAGACCATTACATGTTAATTCTGAGGCTACATTAAAGATAAAATTATATTTGGTGATTTTTGTACTGATTAATCACTGTGACAGTGTCAATTGTTTACATAGTGAAAAGTCAAAGGAAAGAATTAAAATATCTGTGATTTGATATAAAGAGATATTAAAAACATTTTTTTTAATGTAAATTCAGCATGGTATTTTTTTATACAAAAAATACCATGTGTAGTGAAAATGTTCCACAGATCATTAACAAATAATCAAATACTTCAAAAACACAGGAAGAATTCGACAAATTTTCATTAATACTGTATTCCAAAACTCAGTTTGTTGAGTATGTTAAATAGATTGAATAGGTTCAATCTATCAACAGATTGAATAATTTGATAGCTATGTTTGAGAGCTTCTCATTGATTAAAATTGTGTCAGCCTTACAAATTCGAAATCTGACCAATTTTACAGATAATGAACGTGAACTGCTCTCTCACACAATATTAGCAATGCAGCCAATAAATTTTGTTGAAGCATGTTGCAAAAATATGAATTTGTATGTCACGGATGTAATGCTAAAATATATCTGAAATGTTTATGCACACAAAACATAAAACGATAAAGATTATGAAATTTTTAATAAAACCAGCAAATACAATAATGAAGATACTTGGCGTTTTAGAACACATTTATACTACTAATAATAACAACAGTAAATACAACGAAAGAAATTGAAGTAGCTTGATATTCCAAATTCAAGAATGCTGCAACTTCAGACATATCCTTCAATAAGCTGTTATCAAAGAAGAAAAAACTGCAATAGTCTGTTAATAGTATTATTAATCATTTGGGTATCAACATGAAGGCAAAACTCATTGTGGGGAGGCCCATTATTCAGACATTAACTGCCATACCTTTCCTTAAACTTAATCACTGACGTAGTACTCACTACCCCCACTGGCAGCCCATTCTAACCATTCACCACCCTCATGCGAAAAAAAAATCAAGTCCTAACATCCTTGCTAACCACACACAATTTCCACAGGTAACTCCTCGTTCTTCTCATTCCTGCCATATACTAGGAGAAAAAAAGTCTTCAGTGTCAATCTTAACATTATGAACATTCTATTAATAGATGACTATTTCACAATAAGGTTAAGCAATATCCTAAACACCTACAGTTCTTCAGACTCCATTCTCCCATTAGTCAATGGCATGCCCACCACCTAGATGCCATTGACTAATGGGAGAATTACCATTATCACCACCTAGGCCCACCTTGCAAAATGACTATCTGGCTTGCTTTTGTTACCTGATTAACCATCAGCACTTTTTTAAAGTCATCCTTCCAGTCATTAATCTTCTTAGTTGCAACATTGTGAAAGAACTCTAGAATTTCTTTTGGCCTCATCCACTAGCTTTCTATCATAATCAGCATTCACCTTCTTTACCATACTGATCAATCTTACCTGTGCCCTGTACTGCTCATGGACATGGCCTTTTTCTTGATACTTCCTCCACAATTTTTTCTTTTTCTGCAACTTCTGTTTAACGATGCTATCCATCCTTCCATCTGTCTCCTACCTGATTTATTCTACTTACATTTGGTACAGAGTTTGATAATGGTTTCTTCAAACACTCCTTGACTACCTCCCATGCACACCACTAATCTCTTCCTTACAAATTGCCATGGCACTGCTGAATGCCAACTCCTCATTTTGTGATACTGACCTACTTTGCAATGCCACCTATTCCCCCATCGTAAAAGAAAATTCTTCATGCCTTGCAATCTCCCAGGTCAAGACTACATGACTGCTTCCTCTCAACAGAGACCTTATTGTTTAAGGTTTCTGATGCTATGACCAGATTCAACACACTCAAACCTTGTGTTCCCTCCATTACATGTTGTGTTAAGTAATTATTTCTCAGCAGAGCTGTATAACTTCTATTTCCTTCTGCATGTGACCATTCCTTCTCCTAATCTATGTCCTGATAGTTGAAATATTCCATAATAATTACTCTACTTTCGCTCATCCAATTTGCCAATACATGCATCTAAATTCTCTCTTATACCCTTTGGATTATAGCAACAACTAATTATATTTTGTCCTGTAGGACTATCCCACACCAGATAGCCTTAAATGAGCTGCCTTCTGCATCCCTGTCCTCCTAATGCACTTCTACTCTTTTTGGCTTTGTATTTTCCAGAAGAAAAATAAGAGTAAAATATTTTAAAACAGCTTTTCATTTCCAAATGGGCATTTGGTCAACAGTCAAATCTGAGAAAGATTTCTGCACTGCTGAATTAATCTGTATACAAAAACTGAGTCACATTTACAGGACCATAGCATGAATAGTGACTTATTTTAATAAAAACAATATATAAAGAAATAGTTTGTTAATTTCCTGTTGTCTATTTCCAGATTTAACCTGCCATCTTGACTAAAAACTGTGCCTAAACAGATGAATTATTTTACTTGTTCAATAGGATCACCATTCAGAATACAGATGAAGTTTCTATGCTCTTGCAGTTTTGGTCATTTTTTATTGCTCATTTGCATGCCAAATTTGTTAAGCTGTTATTCAATTTAGTTAAAGAATCCTGGGGACCTGCATTAGATATGTTTAGAAGTACAACATCACCTGCATACAGCAAAGAGCTAAGTTTGATAACTTCTATTTTAATATCAGGCTTGGTGCCACTTTCTTTCATAATGGGATCCATATAGATGATAAAAGAGAGTGGAAATAATATACATCCTTTGTCTTACCCCTGATTTTACATCAAAATATCTTCCTGCATTTCCTTCAATTCACTAACTGACAACTTAAAAATAGACTATGTACTGCACTGTATAATGTTCCATTCACTGCCATATAACTGCAGGGTTTTGAAAAGCTTTTCTCTAGATACCTTTTCATAAGCCTTTTTCCAGATCTAAAAAACTTAAGTACAGATTCTTGTTATATTCCCATGATTTCTCAACTATTTATCTTAAAGTGAAAATCTGATCTTGACAACCTCTATTTGGCCTGAACTCACTTGTTCTTCTCCAAGTTTCTCTTCCACAATCCTTCTCAACCTCTTTTCAAGTATGCTTGCATAAATCTTACCTCAAACACTCAGTAGAGAAATTGCTCTGTAATTCTTGCATTCAGTTTTATTCTCTCTCTTTTTTTTTTTTTTTTTTTAAATAGATGGGTACTACAAGAGCTCTATTCCAATTCCAATCACTGGAAATTCAACCTTTTGACTAGGCCCTCTAAATGCAGTGTACTCCAGCTGCCTTTCCACATTTTAAGTTTTTGATGGCTTTTTTTTTACCTCAAGTATTGATATGTACTCCTCTTTGTATTCTTGAAATTTTTCTAGTATAGTTCTGTCACTGCTTAGTTCATTTAACAGTCTTTCAAAGTAATTACCCCAGACATCTAGGATATCCTTATCTTCAGTTTTCATGTCATCAGCTAAACTAGCAAGTTAAAGGTTTGTTTCCTTTTCTTGATGTAACACTCACTTGTTTGTTTGAAAAACTAAAATCTCCATTTAGAAAAAGCCTATAAAGACCAACAGATAAACACTCCACCTATGGTCTGCAGCTCGCCTCTGCTCTGGTTCCGACTGCTCTTTTGCTGACGACTGTCTTTCTCTGTAACTGGGGCCTTGCCTCTCCCCTCTTGCCGACTTCTGATGACGCTCTGCCGACGACTGCCCCTCCTCTGTAACTGGGGCCTTGCCTCTGTCTCTCGATGTTCGGCTCAGTCCCCTTTTATTTTGCGATAACGGGACCTTGCACTAAGGATTGTAAACTCAGAAGAAAATCGGCATTTCTCCTTGATCCTTTTGATAAGGCCGGCCTGTTCTTTCTTCTCGTCTGTGCACCTTTTTTCCTTGTTTTGTCGGGCAGCGGAAACTTTTCTAAAACTAGCGGATCTCTTTGATACAAACTCCGAAGATGTTTATGCTCAGAGCCCACAACCACCTCTTACACACACTTTATCAAAAACAACTTTCTTGTGCTCTTTATACATAGCTGTTACACAACGTTCCGATGGCAAAGCATTGCCTTTGTTTTTGACATTTAGAAACTTTAGTTAAAGGAGTAAATACAATTAATTCCCCATAGGGTTACTTGTAAAAATATCTAGCATAAAAAACATAGAAACAAACAAGGTTATTTACAGTTCTTATGGGACTTGACCTCTGTAAAAATCTATGTAAAGCACTTTGGTATTTTCAAGCTACATTGAGGTTTTTACACATTCACTTGTATCTAAACCTTTTCACTTTTAGTCTATCTTTCCAAAGATTTGCTGTTAATTGCTAAGTATAGATTATTTGTCAATCCATTTCTGTATATGATCTCACCCATTTTTCCAAAAATCTTTACTGTCATCATCAGCAGAAATACTGATAGGTTGATAGTTAGACACATCAGTCAAGATATATTACCCTGGAAATACATCTTGGCTCATGCTACAATATGTAGCACGATACAGTAAGTGGGGAATTAAACTAAACCACATCTGTTTCCACTTAGTGTTATTCAGTTATGATTTAAAAAGGAAAATGACTGACCAATTTCAAAAATTTTTGAAATCTCTGTCAAGCTTGTCATGACAGATTCTTTTGGATTAATGCAAAAGGTAATCAGGATGCAATTCATCTTCCTTGTGTATATTGTATGCAAGGAGGGAGGGGGGGAATTATGATTTCCTTCCACTTGGGCACTCACAGGCTTGTAGAAGCTCTATCAAGACATGCAAAAAATTAATGGAATTTAAAAATAACTAGTGGTTCCATACATAACAGGTACTGTCACTCCTCGGAACCTTAAAGTGTTAATACTTTTGTGCTGATAATCCTTTTAAGTAAGAAGCACAAAATTCTGAGAACAAGTTATTACTTTAATAAAAAAAATAGTGTTGATATATTAATGTCAATGTTAAATATTAATATTAAAGCTGTCAAAAACTTGAAATATGGAAAGGCAGCTGGAGTACATTATATTTGACCAGAAATGCTTAAGTATGGGTATAAAAGTTTTGGAGTGACTACACTGCATAATTCAGAGGACCTGGTCAGAAGGGCAAACAGAGCTCTCTTAGTACCCATCTATGAAAAAAAGGAATAAAACTGAATGCAAGAATTACAGAGCAATTTCTCTACTCAGTGTTCGAGGTAAAATTTATGCAAGCATAAAAGAGGTTGAGAAATATTGGAAGAGATACTTCGAGAAGAACAAGTTGAGTTCAGGTCAAATAGAGGTTGTCAAGATCAGATTTTCAATTTAAGATAAACAGTTGAGAAATCGTAGGAATATTACAAGAATCTGTACTTAAGTTTTGTAGATCTGGGAAAGGCATATGAAAAGCTTTTCAAAACACTACAATTATATAGGCTGAATGAAACATTATACAGAGCAATACATAGTCTATATTTAAGTTGTCAGTCAGCAATTAGAATAGAAGGAAATACAGGAAGATAGTTTGATATAAATCATGGGTAAGACAAGGATGCACATTATGAAAGAAAGTGGCTTCAAGCCTGATACAGAGGATGATCGGTTAACGAACATAATCCGTTCAAAGACGATGTTCACTACCCAAATTGTTCGTTAACCGATCGTCGATTTACCATAGATTTTTATGGGAATTTGATTAATTCATTCTGGAGACCCAAAAAGAAAAAATAATAATAAATTATACAATTTCTTACTACGTTTATTTATAATAACAATAATACATACATACATTTTCATCGGTCATGTTTTTTTTTTCCCCATTTGTGGGGCGTTAAAGAATCTGTCCAATGTCAGTTGCTTTTCTCTCTTCAGGATTTTTCAGACATGATTAATAGCATTGTCGTTGTAGAGATCCCCAAGCCTATTGACCCCAACCTGATTTGGGTGCCATTCTAAGACCGTTGTTCTGACATCCTCCCACTTCTTCAAAGATCTTTAATAGCAGATGTCGGCATTGGTCCTCTTTCGTCTTCCTCTTCTTCAGAAGAAAACACATCTCGCCGAGTTTTTTGGTGTTCTTCATTAAAGAGTTCTTGGAGTTAGATCATTTTCATGTTCCATTATGAGCCCTTCAATGTCATCTTCATTCATCTCAAATTCCAGATCTCTAGCAGTTGTCACAATTTTATCCATAATTTCAGGGACACCATCTCTGTCCCCCTGAATAATACATATGTGTGTCTGGATAGCTTCAAGAATATCAAATTTTTCTTTCCAAAATGTTTTTAATGTCATTGTTGAGGAGAACTGGCATGCTTCAAAACGGCGACGAAACAGCACGCGAGTGTACAATTTCTTGAAACCCACAATAACCTCCTGATCGATTGGCTGAATCAACGAAGTGGTATTTGGAGGCAGAAACTGAACTGTCAGCCAGGGAAAGTCTTCCAGCAAATTATCTTCAAGGTCTTTTGGGTGTCCTGGTGCATTGTCCAATAGCAACAGTGCTTTCAATGGCAATTCATTGGTCTGAAGGCAATCCTTGATGCTTGGGGCACAAACTTTATTGAAAAGAACCTGTGCCCCATGCCCTTTCATTCGATCTCCACATCACTGGCAATCTTTCTTTAATTATGGAATTTTTGATGAATGCTCTAGGGCAGTGCTTCACAAACTTCTGGATGTCAGGGCCCCCTTTGCAAAAATTAAAATATTTCACGCCCCCCCCTCGAAACAAAATCGTAATAGAGATATATTATTATTATATTTATTGTATTTATATTCAATACAAAACATACACAGCGAATATTGCAAAAATCAAATCCATATATTACATTTTTTGCCTCTTACCGTTTGGTTCTGAAGACGATACGGTCTGTTCTGGTAAAATATGAAATACTGTCCTTTTTTTTTTTAGTCTGTTTCTGCTTCTTCTGATTGTTCGCGGGATTTTTTTTTTATTTTTTATCAACCACTTATCCATCTCAGGGTTAAGTTTTTTAACGTAGAATAGATCAAATAATATCACCATTTACCGATACTGGCACACCACAGACTGATAACATGAAATTAGTGAATATTACCTGAATATGGGAATCCCCGGACCAGGAACATTTTTCACTTTTGTGACATTTCTCCTTTTACGGTAATTAAGCCTAACGCGAAACAGACAGCAAAGGCAGTCTGTTTATTAAAACGTGCATATGACTGGTGCGGTATTAACAAAAGATCGCGCAACTGAAAGATAAAAGCATAGCTGACAATTGAGTTGAAATGCTAACTCTCTTCAACCGAATTCCATATGTGAAACTGCCATAACATTTAATATATATATATATATATATATATATATATATATTACTTAGTTTTAACACTTTTACGAATTTTAACACGTTCGGTTGAATTTTATTGCTGCCTTGGGAAATCGAACTCGCACACATCTAATTAATAACAATAGTTTTTAGTTAGATACTATGTTTGCCCATGCAACATAGGGTTTTGTTTCAGTCTATACAGCATAGTTTCTGTATGAGGGGACATGTGATTCATTAATTAGTGTGTTTTTATCCCAGTTGTCTCTAATTGCACTATTTGTTGAGAAATATATTACACGGACTCCTCATACCTTATTCACTGGCATAATAAAAGTACTTATTTTTATTGCCTCTGCAGTATAGTGGCTCTTAGGGAGGGCGTGTTGTTTACCACTGCAAGCGAGTTACTATATCCCCACATGAACTTGTTTAAGCTTTTTTTCATGTGTGAAGTATATGCGAAACTTTTATTGGTAACAGAAAGCTAGCTTGGATGACAGTGATAATATAAAACGAGTTTCGATATGTATATAAAGTCAATATCAACAGTCCCTGATTACGAACACATTATGAAAGGGACAGAAAGATTTGGAACTTCCCTGGAGAACATTCGAAGTAAATACAATTAACCACTGCTTTGAAATGAAACATATGAATAAGCAATATTTACTAATATTCGTTAAGCGCCGAAATACGCAGGAAGCAAAGCTTGTGAACCAACACCAATGTGTGAATTTTTCCATTAAAATATAAAAAATAACAAAAAAGAAATAATAAAAGTTAAATACGTTTCTTTTAAAATAAAAAAAATATACTTAGTCTTAAAACATTTTAAATGTGTTTTCATTATTTCACGGCCCCCCTCAACAAAACCTACAGCCCCCAAGGGGGCCGCAGCCCACAGTTTGGGAAGCGCTGCTCTAGGGTTCTCAGAGTGATAGACAAGAAGCGGTTTAAGCTTCATATCACCACTAGCGTTAGCTCCCAAAAGTAGCGTCAATTGGTCTTTCATGAGTTTATGCCCAGGAATATTTTTCTCATCTTTCGTGATGTAGGTACGGCTCAGCATGCGCTTCCAAAATAAACCAGTTTCATCACTGAAAATTTGTTGTGGACAATATCCTTTTTTTTAATGAATTCTTGAAATTTGAGACAGAACTTCTCAGCTTCTCCTTTATCTGCACTAGCAGACTCACCGTGCATTACCACATGTTTAATGCCATATCTTCTTCTAAACTTTGCAAACCATCCAGTGGAAGCCTTGAATTCTATCTCCTCATGTGACGAATGTGGAGTTTGTTTCTTCAGTTCTTCAAAACTTTCTCTAGCCTTCTCTTGAATGATAGTCATACTAGTTACAACTCTTTTCATTTCCCTTTCTTTTATCCAAACTAAAAGCAATCTCTCCATTTTTTCACAGATGGCACATCATTGTTTCTCAGATGTGATTTTCGTTACTCCTTTAGCTGCTCGAGTCTTCTTGATTATATCTTTCTTAGCTGAGCTTGTGCCTACTGTAGACCTGTTCAAGCCATACTGCCTAGTAACATCACACATCTTCTGCACAATCTATACCTTGGCTATTATCTCTTGCTTGGTTTCTATGGTAAGCACAGTTCTTGACACTCCACTCTTTTTAGGCTGCATAATATTATCAGTTTTTTTTAAATAAAAAATTCAGAAGGGCACTTACAAAAATTCAAAGAACAGAAATCAACTAGTGCACAAAAAGGTTATGTACACAACTGTCAAAGTCTCGTTCCAGAAACCATTCATAGATGGCAGTAAAATACAGTTCTACAAATCTTACACAGAGTGTCGCTTCTTCTTGTGTTTGTTCTGTGAGGTGTTCGTTATCCGAACATAAAAATCTTTCGCGAAAGCGTTCGTTGTCCGAACTGTTCGTTAACTGATCACCCACTGTATTAGAATTGGAGATGTCAACCTTAGCTCTCTGCTTTATACAGATGATGCTGTACTCCTAATCACATCTAGTGCAAGTCTCCAGGATTCTTTAACTAAATTGAATAACAGCTGCAACAAATTTGGCACGAAAATGATCAATAAAAAGACCAAAATTATGAAAATAAGCAGAACATAGAAACTTCAGCTGTATTCTGAGTGGTGATCCTATAGAACATGTAAAATATTAAAGCTATTCAGGCCAAGTTTTTAGTGAAAATGGCAGGTTAAATCTGGAAATAGACAACAGAATAAGCAAAGCTGGTAAGGTGGATAGCCAGCTGAATAAATTTATATGGAATAAGAGAGAAATTAGGCAAAACACTAACCTAGCAGTATACAAGACAGTGTTCAAACCAGTTTTAAGTTATGGATCTGAGGGTTGGGTGAAAAATAAAGCACTTGATCATAGACTAGAAAGATATGAGGGTTCTGGGAAAAATTAGGGGAGTGAACAGACAGCATCAATGCCACAATCATATTAAAAATGAAGATATTAGAAAGAAACTTGATATTATTAGCATTCAAAAATTAATAAAAAAAATACTAATCTAAGGTGGTACAGCCACTTAAATTGAATGGAAAGATTAGAAAAACAGGTGTTTGATGCCAAGAGAAAGACTCCGAGGAAGCCCAAGGTCTAGGTGAATTGATTCAGTTAAAAGTCCCTTAGAAACATGAAATGTTAGATATGACAATATTGGAATTCTCACAAGTAACAGACTGATTTGGAGGAAAATTGTCGATAGGGGATTAATAATAATGTAAATTCAATCACATAGTGCTGTCATGGTAACCCGAACACTCCATTCTGGATACATATTAGGAGATTGATGATATGTTAATGTTTACGTGAATATCGTAATGAAGAATCTTTGACTCCACGGAGGTTTGTTTTATTATAATAATTTCAAATGCAGGCACTCATTAGAATTTCATGTCAAAATGAGCAGCAGTATTAAAAAAAGGAAGCTTTCTTTATCTACAGTAATGAAATATAAACAGTTTAAAAGCAATCCTCCCACATAAAATTGTAGGGAAAAGGTGATAAAATTATAGGTTGTTTTTTTTTGACAAACCAAACAAATTTTCAGGATTCTTGGAGTTGCATGATCTTCCTGAGCCTGTATTATCAAACCCTGCTTTAAATTTTCAAAAAGCTTAGTTGAGCAAATAGATCACAACTACAAATACATCACAACTCTTCACTTAACTTGTTGTGGCACATCACAACTCTTTACTCAACTTGCTGTGGTTTCATATCCCTATGTGACAATGATTTCTAAACATCTTAGGTGTTGGATTTTCTTTGCCAACTAACCACTGGAGGCAACACTAAGCAAGAAAATAGTAGAGCCCACTTCAGGTCACCAATAAATGTGGCCCACACCATACTTAATGGAAGCCTGAAGTGGCTAGAAGTACCATGTTCGGTATAACAGAGCAATGTTTCATGACTATCTGGCAGCTATTTCATCCAAAGAATTAAAAGGTACTACAGCTCTCCTTACTTTTTGTGAATGGGACTGAAACAAAATTTTAAAAATATGCAAAAACTGACAATATGATGCATATTGAAACTAGTAATTATTGTTAGTAACTAGAAAATATGCTGATTTATATTAAAAAAAAATTTTAAAAAAACATAAAAACACTTAGGATATTTCCAGTTTCAACAAATCACTTACCTTCTTCTCCATCATCCTGCGTATATGTGGTTTCCACCAATGTTCCTTGATTCCTTTAGCTTCTACGGCTATACCCTGATGGCTTTTACACAAGAAATCAATTATACAGGGGGGGTCATATGGAGGCTTATAATCCTTGTTATCAAAATTGCTTGGCAATCCTAAGATTTAAAAACAAATCACAGTTTACTTGTTGCCAAAATGTACACAGCATCACCAACAGTTTGTGATAATTAATTCTGCTCATTATACTTGTTTTAGTTTATAATAGTGAATATATGCTACACATGCATTACTATACACTTAATAATTTAATTTCAGTAATTTGTACTATAATAGAGAAACTAATTTTGATTGAAGTGATAGAAATAAATGAGTGAAGAAATCCAAAATGAATCTGTGGAGGACTAAATGGCAGCATTAGGTAAAGTGGCCATTTTGCAATTGATGGATAAAGGTTTACTTTGGCATCTACATGTTATTTCTTTCAGTTTTTTTATTTTTTTTATTATTACTGTTCCGGGAAACTCCAAGGAGTCGACAGACTCATCGAGGGAGGCCCTAACATCATGTCTGGAACAACTATTCAACATTCACACAGTATCTATCATATCTTGCCTTGAACTCATTCACGGTCGTAGCACCCACAACAGACTCTGGAAGCTTATTCCACTCATTCACCACTCTCCAAGTAAAAAACCTAGCTCTAACACCCTTATCAACCACACTCTTGCCCAGCTTCCATGCATGGTCCCTAGTCCTCCCACCACCAGTCATATTTTCAAAAATATCTTCTGGATCAATCTTATAAAAACCCTTCAGTAATTTGAATGTCTCAATCATATCACCCCTCCTTCGCCTATCGTCCAATTTCTGCAACCCACAAATCCTCAACCTATTCTCATAAGGTTCATTCCACAGACCTGCTATCATCTTGGTCACTCGTCTCTGGACCCTCTACACTTCCTCCCCATCACGAAGAAACCCTGGTGCCCATAACTGGGCACAGAAGTCCAGATGGGGTCTTATCAAGGCTCGATACAGAGGAACATCTCTGTGCATGTTAAAGTATTTTTCATAAGCCAAGTGATTTGGTGAGCTGTTTTAGTTACTTTTGCAATATGCCCCCTAAACTTCAACTCCCTATCCACCAGCACTCCCAAATACCTGGCCTCATCAATCTCCTGGAGTACGGTTCCACCTATGCGATATACTGCTGCTATTCTTTTCACCCCAAAGTGCATAACCTTACACTTTGCCACATTAAACTGACATCCATTTTTCCTAGTCCAGTCCCCCAAACTATCCAAATCATCCTGTAAAATTTTGACATCCTGTGCACTCACAATTGCTCTACCCAACTTTGCATCATCAGCAAACAAGTGAACACGTCCTCTCAAATCCTTTCCAATATCATTGATGAACAAATTGAAAAGCAGTGGTCCAAGAACAGAGCCCTGCGGCACTCCACTAGTCACAAGACGTCTTTTTGACTCCACTCCTGAATAAACCACTCTCTGATATCTCTCCTTCAACCACCCTCCTATCCATCTTACCAACCCTATATCTATCCCCATCTGCTCCAGTTTACTGATTAGGGTTCCATGTGGTATCCTGTCAAAGGCCTTGGCAAGGTCCAGTAGTATCACTGTAAACCCATTACCCCTATCCAGTTCAGCTGTCACTGTGTTATAAAGCATGAGCAAGTTACTGAAGCATGATCTACCCTTCACAAAACCATGTTGTCCCCCATACAATATCCCATTTTCATCTATCCAATCCTGTATTCTTTTCTTGACTAATTTCTCTAAGACCTTGACAATGATTCCTGATATGCTAATCGGTCGGTAATTTACAACAGCGGTCTTGGAACCACCTTTATGCAGTGGAACTATTTTCCCCTCCTTCCACCCGCTTGGGACTAACCCAGACCCAAGACTCAAATTAAACAAAATGGTCAAGGGTACTGACAATTCATTAGCTGCTTCTCATACTACACGAGCTGGTATACCATCCAACCCCACAGATGTATTGACATTGAGGTTATGCAATAGACTACTCACCTCCACTTCATTCACCACAATTCCCGTATAATCTATACGGGAATTGTGGTGAATGTGTGGCTGTTGTGGGTATTTGTTGCGGAAATTGTGGCTGTTTTCCTTTGATACCTGTCAAAACATGCAAGCAGTCATGTCTGAGGTGATGTCACAACCATTTCAATCTTTTCATCGAAATATTGTGAGAATTTTTCTTTCCTTTTCTTTCTAAAACTTATTTTCCTCCATCCAGCTCAACTTTTCCTTCTCCTGCAGCATATCTTGAAAACTTCCAATTCTCACGTTTCTTCAGCATCCACATTTCTAAAGCCCACACCACAGATATAGTACCACACAGACAAGTTTACCATTCTCCTCCTTAAGGATCTGTTTATATTTGATATAGTAGTAAAAGCTCTTCTTAGCAATGAATACCGATTTATCCAGTTATTCTCGATTTCATCCCCCCCCCCAGAACTAAGTTATTCTGTGAAAAGGCTTCTAAATACCAGAATTTGCAATTTCTTGAATTTCATTTCTGCCAATAATTAGATTTAAGATAAACTATATAAAATTTGAAAATTTTATATAGTTTATCTTAAATCTGGTATTTATCCTCGTTTCTTTCTTTCCTAAACATTATTTCTATTATGTCATCTGCAAAAAGTATGAGTGGTAATAATCAGACAACCATACCCGATGCCTTTCCAGATGTTTACAAAGTCTTTGGCTAAAAAAAAACCAAAAAAAAAAAACCAATGCATTTTGCCTTTGGTAGAAGAGGTTTCTTTTGGGAATCTGTTTTCTAACAGGATCTATTAATTTTTCCTTCATTCTGATTAATACTATTATTCTCCTCAATGGTATATTATGTCAAATGCCTTTTAAAAGTCAACAAAAATGTGCAGATTTTTGCTGATACGAACTGTCCCAATATTCCAAAAGATGCTATTGCTCCCCCCACCCGCTTCAAAACCTAAACTGTTAATATACTTTTCAATAACAACATCAATTCTGTTCTTTATTTTCAATAGTATTTTTGGAAGCATAAGGCATAATGACAATAATACCCCTGAAAGATCGCAACTTCCTTAGGAAATGGATTATTAGAAATGATGATTAGAAATAGGATAGTCAATTCAGAAAGTAAAAGTAGGTAGAGCCTAAAGGGATGCTGCAAATTCTATATACTAATGCCAAAATTATCAAGGAGGAGGAGTTTATGGCATTGGTTAGTGCGACCTCACCTTATATGTTATATGAATTAGTAAGACTTGGTTAACAGCTTATGATGTAGTTACAAGGATAGAATGAGAATGGTTTAGTATTTTCAAGGAAGACAGAAAAGATGGGGAGGGGGAGGTACTGCTGATGATAGGATGAACTGCAAACAAAAAGAATAAGAGATAGGGGAAAGGGTGGCTGTCCATTTGAAGCAGTCTGGTGTGAGATTAAGGCCAGTAAGACAAAATATACAGTTGCTTGTTGCTACAGGCTAGGAAGTTCCATGGATGATCTGGAAGACAGGCATTGGCAAATTAGTATGAGTAGAGGTTGAGTGATTATTATTATTATTACAATTCATAAGGAGTTTATTATGTTGCAAGCAAAATGAAAGAATGAATGTGAAAGAATAACCTTATTGAATGCAGATGGTACTCGAGTGTCAGAAGCTAATGAGATTGTTGTATTAATAAGTGCTCACTTTACTAAGATATATATAAACCATGGTGCACAGTGCTACTGCTACATTGGAAGAAGAGTTAGAGGTGTGTGAAAATGAGGTTAAAGATTTGTTGCATATTGCGGATAAGAATTTGTCAACAGTGACAGAAAAATATCAGCCTGTTTGCTAAAGGAATGTTCAGCCAAATTGGATTGGTAGACCTTTCACATGTTTGTATAACTTGAGACTCAGCTCATGAATGATACCACAGGAATGGAAGGAATATATGATAGTTCCATTGTAAAAGTGGTGCAAAAATTGGTGTCTAACAACCGACCTATCAGTATTTCTGGTGTGGTAGTGAAGATTTTAGGGAAGTTGGTGAGAACTTGCACACAGAAATGGGTAGATAAGCATTCTATACTCTGCAGGGAACAGCATGGGTTTACTAAAGGAAGGTCATGTTTTAGCAATTTGCTCATATTTTATAACAATGTTACAGTAGAGTTGGATAAAGGGAATGGATACACTATGATAATGTTGGATTTTTCTAAGGCATTTGATAGGATACCACACGATAGGCTGTTGCATAAACTGGAGAATATGGGATTGGAATATTATCTATTGACTTAGATCAGGGGATGGTTGACACATATCAAAAAGTGGTATACAGTGGGTGTGAATCTGCCAGATTCAAGGTAACCAGTGGTATACCTCAGGATTCAGTCCTTGGACCATTATTGTTCAATCTATACATTAATGACATCAAGCAGGGCAATCAGGGATGCTACTGATATTCAGTAATTACAAAATGATTTGAAGAGACTGGAAATCTGGGCAAATGAAAATGGCTGTCAGTTTAATGTTAGTAAGTGTAAAGTTATGCACTTTGGTGTGATTAGAGTTCAAGTGGCATATTATATTAGTGGTGTTATGCTACAAGAAATTGAGGAGACAAGAGATCTTGGCATAATAATGGATAGGAATTTGAAGTTCAAAGGTTGGTAGCAAAAGTTGCAAATACAACTCAGAGGATAACTTGCAATGTTGAAGTGAACCTTAACATGTAAGGATAAGGAAGTCATTTTGCCTCTTTATAAGGTTTTAATAAGATCACACGTGGATTATTGTGCACAGATTTGGTCTACCAGACTTCAAAGGGATAAAGCTGTGGATAGGGCATAAATAAAAAGTGTTTCAAATATTATGTGGATTATGGGATTTAGATTATGAGGACAGATTGCAAGTATGTGGATTACAGACTCTGAAGAAAAAGGAGTGATATAAACTTTTGAATGGGCATTATAGGATAGCATCTGATGAAATTTTTCATTATATGGAGAGAACACAGCGGCATCCATGGAAGTTTGTTCACAGTCAAGAAAGCGATAAGAGCTAGGTTTTCCTCTCACATAGTAGTCAGTGAGTGGAATAGTTTGCCTTTAGGGGTAGTGATTGCATCTAGTGTGAATGAATTTAAGGGAAGGTATGACAGATGCTTTGGGTAATTTATAGCTTCCCTCGATGAGTCCTTAACTCCCTGGAGTTCTCAGATAATAATAATCACTGCAGCATTTGGAGGAGACTAGAGGTACAAGAGTACTGGACCTGATCAAGGGATCAGAAGAGCTATCCTTAACCAAGGTGACCACATTGCCTCTGATTGGTGAATTGACCATGCAGCCTTGACGTGGTTGAGCGTGAAACATGAGGAATATTCTGTCAACAAGGAGTATATGTGGACTACAAGGCAGGTGATTACAAGCTCAGTAGGAAGCTTAAATCTATACCATGGCATAAAACATGCAGGGTAAAGATGTTAGTAGTGCATGGGAGATAGTTAAGGGTCATCTAGAGGATGCAATATTAAATTGTATACCTAAGGAGGGTTAATCAGGTGGAATTAGATGGATGAATTATATCATTAAGCACCAGCTGCAAAAGAAGAAAATGCTGTGGAAGGCATATAAAGAGAAAAGTGAGCAGCAAACTCATGAACAGTACAAGGCTTCTTTGCCTTCCTTACCAGCATGACAAGGAAGGCAAAATCGGATTATGAGAAGAATCTAGCCAAACAGGCCAAAGAAAGGAAATCCCAAAGAGTTCTTTCGTTATGTGGCAAGTAAAGGAAGAATGGGTATGGAAGATTAACCTTAATGAGTGATGGTCACTAAGAGACTGAAGCAGATAATATAGTTGAGTTACTGAGTGACCAATTAGCAAGGGTATGTCATCCTAGTAACATTACTGCTTTAACATATGTAACAGATACTAATGTGGGAACAGGTGAATGAATTAGAGGTTCTTAGGATATTGCAGAATCTCAAAATGGATACAGCTGTGGGATTAGTTGGGATATCAGCTGTTGTTTTATGAGAATGTACAAGGGAACTGACAATGCCTCTGACTAGGTTCTTTAAGTCTCAACTCTGGTAGAGTTCCAAGGGAGTGGAAATAGGGCAAAATAATTCCTTTGCACTAGGGAGATTCTAAGACTACAGTAACAAATTATAGACTAATCTCAGGCATAGTGGTAAAAGTACTAGAAAAATTGGTGAAAAAGAGAATTCAAGAATGGCTGGATAAAACTATGATACTGTATGAGGGGAAACTGGCTTTGTGAAGGGTCGGTCATGCCTTACTAATGTACTATCTTTTTATAATAGAGTAACAGCAGAGATGGATAAAGGAAATGCTATGCAATTATTCTGCTAGATTTTGCAAAGGCATTTGATAGAATACCACATGGAATTCTGCACAAATGAGAATGGATATGACACTGGTTAAGTGGATAAGAGGGTGGTTGCTGGACAGATATTAAAAAGTGGTATATGTGGGTCAGAATCTAGGCGAAAACATGACTAGTGGTGTTGTCGTGACGTTCTCTTCTTCATGTTCGAATCCGCCATCTTGTTACAAGTCACTTTCATAAAAAAAAACAACTAATTGTAAATTGATCACCAATCCAAGGGTAGAGAAATTTCTATTATGCTGCGCCACTCTATCCTTAGATTAGTCTATATAAAATAGCAGGATCAATTCATAGTTAGTTAGCAGTCTCCTCATTCATTCTGGCCGAGGTATTTTATTTTCCCCTTGGGATTCCCACAAGATTCGAATTTTTATGAACGGTGCAATAAAAAGGAATTCAGGCAAACACAATAATTAGATTAACAAAATAAAACATTTAATATAAGCTATATGACACATACATAAATTCTACCTCTAATTTTAAACAATAGAATAAAGTTAAATATTAGGTCAAGTCAATCACATTAGTTCAATCTTCCAAAGATTACATACACTTTCTCAGTTTCTGAGTCACAAAATTCCTACACTTAATTAAATACAATAGAACTTCCCATCTGAATGGTTTCCACACAGTTCTCAGCTATGCTATATGCTTAAAGAACACCGCAGGCACTAATTGCTGTAAATATCTCTCAACAATTCTTATTTTCAAATTCTCATTTGCAAAGAAATTCCACAGTTAAAGTTAGGTTAAACGTAGCGTAACTAACATTCAATTCTTCATACATTGAAAATGATCAATATGTTAGTGCTTACCAGAAACAGTTCCTAGTACATCAATTACGTTGCGAATAACTTTCAAAATATATTTGTTGCACTTAAGAACACATTTATAAGACTTCTCCGCAGTTATAACTAAAACACTATTAATCACGCTTCACGACTATGGATATCAACTGTAAGGTACTTTGATTATCCTTGTTACCACTCATTAAATAATTAAACACTGTGCAGTTCTGCTTAGGGCGATTTAGAATTAAGTCGCAATTCTAGATTAACTGGGTTTAATCAGAATTCTGCACTGAACGTCCAGTTTCTTCATATTATCTGATTGCGGCATTAAATTCCTTTAATTATCATTGCTGACTTTACTTTCAGCTAACTATAAAATTCACTTCGTCTTTTTTCGCTTATAATTATTATCCCCTTTAACTTCTGCCCTTGAGAACTTTTTATTTACTTCCACCTCTCTAGTTTATACCCTTGCTTCCTTTCACTTCAAAATTTCCGTTCCAACTCTCTCTTGTTACCTCTATATAATTTTTTTTATTATCCTTGTCCTAGCTCACGCTCTGTTCCACTCGCGCTCGCTTCTTCATGCGTCTCCATGACAACAAATAAAATAATAAAATTGAGCTTTTGCATAACTCTAAACTTCTATAACAGAAATAAATAGAGAATATTTACATTTCAATTAATATGCAGTTAAAATTATCAAGTACAAATTCTATAATATTAACATAGTAATAAATAAAATAACTTAATAATATTTAATACAGTATTTTCATTATTAATACATATATCTTTGATTAATTAATTTAATATTAGACAAAATTAAGGTAGTTATATGAATATTTAATTGTAAAATAAGTGATTTACATTAAATAATATTTACAAGTTTTGCCTATGTGATGGAAGATCATGTTGGATTCTGAAACAAATAATAATTACTTCAATCTCTATATAATCAGAATCCAACAGTGTGCCTCAAGGTTCAGTACTGGGACCACTGCTGTTTAATTTGTACATAAATGATATCAGAAATAACTTGAAAGGAAATATTCAGTTGTTTGCTGATGATGCAAAATTAGGTAGAATAATAGTTAATCTGCAGAGAGCTTGCAGGACGATTTAGACAGGCTGCCAGTATGGGGAAAAGATAATGAGTGTCAGAAACTATAACTCATTTTTTAGGAATGTTAGTCAAGTGAGTAATATTTATTATCCGACTAATTTCACCGATTTTTGCTATCAGCATCTTCAGGGATACAATTGGTAAGTGATATGAAAGTAACAGACTGGGTTTTAACTGACAGTTCTAATTCATACAAAATTAGTATTGTGCGTGAGACAATACGCATGTCGCGGGTACATGATTTATCGGTTGAGAGACATAATGTAATTGGCGTGAAAGTTCATTTCTTTAGTGTTTAGTGATCTAATTAAAGTTTTCCAAATATCAGGTAGGATTAGACCTTGATTCTTATTTAGGTTTCCTGTTGAACGGGTGACTATAGTAGCTTCCTTGAAGGTTCTGGAATGGTAGTTCTCTTCTACATAGAGCATATAACTCTTATCCCACTCAATAAGATGGTTGGTAGTGGCGAAATGGGAAGAAAGGCCTGAAATATCTTGTCTGTTGTTTCTAACAAAGCCTATGTGTTCCTTCTGTCTCGTTTCGAAGCTTCTAGAGGTCTGACCAATGTAACTAACACCACCGGAACAAGGCATATTGTATATTCCAGAGTACTTGTAGAACAGAGAGGGTCTTTCGGTGATCTTAAAAATTTCCGAATAGTGTTGACTGGCTTGAATGTTACTCTAATCTTGTGTGGTTTTAGAAGGATAGCCAATTTTTTGGAAATGGTGCTAACAAATGGAATAGTTACAGTGCTGATGTATTGTGTGTCATCACGTTGTCTTTGTGGTATATCTGGAAAGAGAATCTTGTTGATGATTCTTTTAGGATAACCATTTAAGGATAGCTCTCTGGATATTGTAGTTAATTCTTCTTGAAAGTCATCTTGGTTTGTGGTATACTGTATAGCCCTTTTCTTAAGCATATGGAAAATGCTAAGTTTCTGGGATATATGATGTGACGAGTTGAAATGGAGGTAACGTCCAGTATTCGTAAGTTTTCTATACACAGACAGGTTGATACTGTTATGTTTGTTTCTATATTAGGATGTCTAGGAATGGAAGTTTTTCATCTTTTTCAATTTCTGATGTGAATTTGATAGTATGGTGGAAACCATCAATTTTGTTGAAATATTCCATTAGTTCTTTCTTATGATTCCAAATGATAAAGATGTCATCTACATATCTGTACTAAGTTGTAGATGTTGGGGTAATTTGAGATAAGATTTTATCTTCTAGGACTTCTATGAATAAGTCAGCACAAGAAGGAGAGAAAGGGCTACCCATGGCTAATCCAGTAAGTTGTTTGTAGATGGTTTTTTGCCAAACAAAATAGTTCGAAGTTAAACAATGATTGAACAACGTAGTGATGTTTCTTAGGAACAAGTCCCATGAATTAGAATTAGAATTATGAATTAGAACTGTCAGTTAAAACCTAGTCTGTTACCTTCATATCGCTTACCAATTGTATCCCTGAAGATGCCGATAGCAAAAATCGATGAAACTAGTCGGATCATATATATTACTCACTTGATTAACATTCCTAAAAAATGAGTTATAGTTTCTAATACAAGTGGTCAAGAAAAAAGTTACATAATGAGTGTCAGTATAATGTGGAGAAACATCAAGTTAAGTATTTTGGGATAAACAGATTACAAGCTATGTATCACATTGATGGCACTGTACCCCAGGAAATAGATGAAGTTAGAGATTTAGGAGTGGTGGAAGACAGAGTTAAAGTTTAGAGGACATATTGCTAAGGTGAGATTACTTGGCCATTGAAGAACACACAAACAAGTAGAGATAAGGAAGTTGTTATTCCTCCTAATAAGGCCTTGATACGAACATCTGGATTACTGTATTCAAATCTGGTCTCCTGGGTTTCTTGGGAATGAGAAAGTGATGGAGAAGATTCAGAAGAATGTGACCAAGATGGTCAGTGAAATGTTCCCTATGAAGATAAATTGAAGGTATGTGAATGGCAGAAGTTGGTTGATAAAAAATGAGGGGGTTGATAAAAAATGATCGAAACATTTAAGTTGCTTAAAGTGTCTTATAGGATTGATGCAGGGGAAAATGTTGCAGCACTTGGCTGGAGGGAGCCAGAACAAAGGCCATCCCTAGAAGTTGAATAAAGGTGTGGTTAGCAAGGGTGTGAAGACTAGATTTTTTGCTTGGAGAGTTGTGAATGAATGGGATGGGTTGCCAGAGTCAGATGTGAGTGTTTAGTCTGTTAATGGGTTTGAGGAACGGTATCATAGATTGTGTGGATAGTTTGGGTCTCTGGCAATGAGTCTTCAGACTCCAGAGGTACCCATATAATAATAATCTTGCAGCCAACTGTCTTCCATTAATTATAATCAAAAGTTTCTGTAGTCTAAGAATCATCTTCTCCACCTTTTAATTATTCAATTAGGATTCCATCTATCCTTAGTGCATATGTTTGGAAGAGATTTCAACATACCATCAAAAACTCCTCTTTGGTCATTTCTGGTAAGAATTCATCTTGAGTGTCTGTGTTGGGTCACTAATACATTCCTCTGCATTTTATAAAATCCCATCTTTCTCCTCAGAGCTCTTATGTATTCCTTCCACTGTCTAATGAAACTCCGTTATTCAATTAGTTTCAGATCATCATTATGTTTGTATTCATTTGATTCCTTTGTGTAATAATTAAGTTTTTGTGTCAAGACAACAAACCTCCATGCACTTGTGAATTTCAATTTCAATTTATTTCTTCTTTGCCATTTTCATATTATTTCTATTTTCCCTTCACACTCCTTTATACTGTCTAGTACTTTGAAAATCCAAAGTTTA
The DNA here is from genome assembly GCF_054136105.1 of Typopeltis vanoorti. Classification (NCBI taxonomy): domain Eukaryota; kingdom Metazoa; phylum Arthropoda; class Arachnida; order Uropygi; family Thelyphonidae; genus Typopeltis; species Typopeltis vanoorti. The sequence goes on along the minus strand of NC_143566.1, from coordinate 40,228,860 downwards.
CTTGGTTTTTCCTTTGCATCCAATGCCACATTTAGCAGCTGTAATCAATGCCTCCACTAAGCTGCACATGTGCAGCTGGGCAGTAGCCATCCAACACATGTACAAAAGGTTCAGTCTCCTACTCACTGTCAAAGATGACAAACTAAAAAAGTGGATTTTTGTTATCACAGTATTAACACAGTAGCAGACTAGTAGTGTGTGTGTGATTTAAGTCTGGATCTGCAAAAATGCTAAAACATATGCTACAAAAGATTGGTGCAAGACAATGATACTAAGAAAATAAAAGGCACAGAAAGATTAAGTTATTGAGCTAAATGCATTAGATGAAACTGAGATTATGTATTGTATGTAGAATTATATTTTCAGCTGAATCAAAACTATGCAATTTCATTTTTTTTTTTACGCTTCTGGGAATTTATAAATGTAAAGTATGCTATTTATTTATTTATTTTTCAACCCCCACCAAGATCAGCCCAATTGTCGCTCAGAAGACATGATTTATGCATTTGTTCGTGATTTAGAGGGAAAATTGTAATAACTGATTCCCTTAAAAACTAACCTCCAGTGGTTTCTACTATCTTGTTTCCTCTTGGCAGTTTGTTTTTCAGTTGTTCTTGGAATCCACTTCTTATATAATTTAGCCTGAGGATTTGATTTCCGTGTTTCATTTCTGCTTCATTTCCTTTTCTTCTTTTTAAGGTGTAGCATGGTTTCATATTAACTAGACAATGATCAGAACTAACATTAGATTAATGTCTTTTGTTATAACCTGGATTTTTCCATATACATCTTTTATATGCATTAAACCAAGTATTTGTTACTTTTCTTGTTGTTTGTTAATAGGCAGAACTCTCATATCTGGTCTCCAGTCTTTGATCAGGTGTTTGTTTTTTAACCCAGCTCTCAGATCCATAAATTAAAAGTGGTTCGAACACTGTCTTATAGCTTAGTATTTAAACTAATTTTTCTCAATTCCATATAAATTGATTCAGTTAACTCACTACAACACCAACTTCACTAATTCTGTTGTCTGTTTTCATAATATTTGTCTCTTTATTGTTAATTCTCATACCAAATTTATAACACAGTAGTTATTCAATTTAGTTGGGGAATCCTGCTCACTTGTACTGGACTTATTAAAGAGTATAACACTATCTGTATAAAGAGCTAAGATTCTGATATCAGGTCTAATGACACTTTTCTTCATAATGCGATCCATATAGATGAATAACAGTGCAGATAACATAAACCCTTGTGATTTAACAGCAAACTATCTTCCCATACCTTCGTCAATTATAACTGATAAGTTATAATTCATATAGAATATGTGCTGCTTGATATGTCCCATCTATGGCATAACTGCAGCCTTTTGAACAGCTTTAGTCCAGGCACAGTCATATGACTTTTCCTCATTCCAAAACTTAAATACAGATCCTTGCTATAGTGCCAAAATATCTCAATTTTTCTGTCCTAAAGTGAAAATCTCAAGCTTCACTTCCACAATTTTTCTTAACTTTTTTTCAAGTATACTTGAATAAATCTCATCAGTAACACTCAGTAGTCCTCTGCAATTCTCATATTGGTTTTATTTCCCTTTTTATAGATAGGCACTATAGCAGCTCTACTCTAATCATCTGGAATTTGATCATCTAACCAGATCTTCTGATTATGTAGTGTAGCCAATGCAAAACTTTTATACTTCCATATTTGAACATTTCTGGTTGAATATCATATACTCCAACAGTCTTCTTACATTTTAGGTTTTTGATGGCATTTTCCACCTCAGGATTGATATATATACTCCTGATTGGAGATAAAGCATTCCAGAGGAATACTTTACCACATAAGGTGACAGTTAAACTATTATATTTATATTAGAACTTGAAAAAGTTGGAAAGCTACCTTTACTTGATTCTCATAACTAAAAATCTTTAAAATGGTATTACTTTCGAAGTGTATCACAAACCAAGACATACAGGACATTATCCTCATGCCTCAACCCTTAACCATCCCTCTCAAAAATTAGTCACAATCCATACCCAAAAGAATCTAGCTGTTTCTATTATACAAAATCACGATCAAATCAACTCAAGACAGAACTTCAGACTTTTTTTTTTTTGTGCTCAATGGCTATTCCAAAAAAATAGTTGACAGGATTTTATTTTTGAATCCTACTGCACTCTCAAATAAACAATATTCAACATAGAGACTCAAACACAATTCTATATAGTGGCAGTCTATCAATTAAAAGTATCTCTTTACAAAAATCACAACATCAGAGCAATTTTTAAACCAACTCATTAGCAGCCTCTTGAGTTCTCCTGAAGATAGCACATTCTGCTAGAAATAGCCTGAGTTATAAATCTCAGGCTCTTGTGGTTTAGCTTACATACAACAGACAAATTTGAGATGAGAAAGAAGGAACACAAAGAAAGAAAGAAAAGATAAATTTGGTCTGGCATACCATACTAATAATACCAACCATACAGTTGACTGGAACTTTTCAACCAAGCCTTATGCAGAAAAGACTTTTAATTCCAGACTTTACAGGAAATCTTTTAAACACTCATGCAGATCACTGAATAAAAATCAAGGACTGCCGTTAAGTGACACATGGAAATTGCTTATTAAATCTTTTAACATCAGAGATTTCAACTTTGCCTACAGTCACCTTCTGTCATTAACTGCAGTCAGTTAATGCATGCCACGCGATTTTACGTTTATTCATTGCATGAATTTTTTTTGTCTTGTAATGGGTTTTAGTGTTTAGTCAACTTTGTAGTTATGTATTTATATTTTTGATGTTTAAGTTCTGAAGAAGCCACAAGTTCTATTTTAGGCAATGAAACTAGTAGGTGCATTTTACATATTTTAATGAGTAATAAATTCTTGTTGTTAATGAAAATTTTAGAACTTCTTTATTTACTTTACTTATTTAGAACATAAAACTTATTCTATTAAAATAAATAATTTATGGTTATGTGAGAATTTTACAATATGCTGAAGAGTAACTAGAGAACTACTAGCCCTCAAATTGTGTGGTGGCATACGTTTAGGGTCCCCCCCCCCCTTTAGCAAATTGAGGAATAAGGTCAATAGACCTACAACGATTCAGAAACTCCAAGTGATTCGGCAATCGTACTTATTTTACAAGTAGGTAAAGGAAACAAGTATTAGTAAGCTATATCTAAAGCAAACGCACCTGCAAATCTGATATCACAATTGGACTAACCTGCAAATCTTGGGTTTAACAAATCCCGTCGTTCAGATAAAAGTGCATTACCATAAACAAGATCTATGCAACATAACAACAAGTGATAAGAGTTCACCAGGTCATCAGAAATTGCAGGAAAGTGACCTGTAGAGGAGAGTAACATCGATTTCCTATAATGTCATCAAAATATCAATAAACAATAAAATCATATATATATATATATATATAATTTTGCATATATTGAGAAACTTCCTTGTTAATGTTTCTACAGAAAAATTAACAATTAATTTGAAATAAAGTGCTTGCATATCTCAAAATATAAACAGATTACAGTAATACACAGCTTACCCAAGCATTGTGAGAAGACAATTTGCTATTCTGATAATTGAAGGGTTGGATATTTGAAGTACAATTAAATGGCACTGTACTAAAAGCTGGCTGACATGCAAGGGTCAGTTACTTAAAGTGCTGCTGTTTTCAATGTTGGATAAATGGCAGATTACTATATACATGAGGTCTGTTCAAAAATTAACTGTGACAATTATTATAATAAAGTTGAGCCGTCTCTCTTCACTGCGTGCCGCTTAATTAGTGATAGCCTTGGGCCAGCTATCTCTGATTGGGTACCAATGAAGATTGAACTGCCCACTTAGTCTCCAAAAGTTAGATAGGGCTAAATGGCCTCGCCTACTCCCTATATAAGGGAATAAAAAGGCGTTAGCTGTTTTTTTTTTTCCCTTCTGATTGGGTACCAATGGAGATTGAACTGCCCACTCAGTCTCCAAAAGTTAGATAGGGCTAAATGACCTCGCCTACTCCCTATATACGGGAATAAAAAGGCGTTAGCTGATTCTTTTTTTTTTTTAAGAAAACGGGCAGACTAGTATGCTTTGTAATCAGATATGCTTACACTCATCTTGACATGATGAAACAAGACCTAAGTTATTGTATTATATAATGAAACCTGTGGAGTATTCATAATTAAACATTTCATCCTAAGTATCTTAGGACATAGTCGGTACGGTTATTTCAAACAATACTAGGAATAACATACAATTAGGGTGCATGCTTACAATGGATTCCCACTAGTCCCACTATGCATGCAATAGTGTGTTATAGAATTAAATTAAAATATATCTGATAAAAAATAAATAAATTAGATTAAATTAAAATAAAATAACATACATAAATTTATTTTACACAATTAAGGATGACAATTTCAAATACTTTAGGGATAGTAAGAACATCATTATGGTTTAAATTGAGTCTGTGATGTAGCTTCAGCACTTTCTTTATATAAATAAACGCTCATGTTTATATAAGGATCTGTGTAGAAGTCTGGTGTTTTTCCATTGGATCCTATTGGTTTGGGTTTTCAACTCAGTGGGGTGCGAGGCCAGATTTGTGCGGATAAGACGGATATGGTCTTGATGTTCGGAGATGCGTTTACTAATAGATCTTCCTGTCTGTCTGTAGTAAGACATCTTACAGGAACATAGAACTTCATAAATGCCAGGTAGCATCAAAGGTGAGAGTTTGTCTTCAGGAGAAGGTAGCAAATTATAGATCTGGTTGATTGGCTTGTAGGTAGCAACAAGTTTGTATTTCTTCATAATTTTTGACAGGCGTTTGGAGATGCCTTTGACATATGGTATGGGAATCCTACAGGCTTGATCTTGTCTAAGTTGATGTGCAGGGGGAAGTGACTGATGATTTTTTGAGTTGTTTTTGGATTGTATCCATTTAGTACCCGTGTATTTTTGATGATTTCTAATTCTTAGTTTAAAGATTCTTTGGAGGAGCAAAATCTGTGTGGTGTGGCTACTAATGATTTAGTGATGTCATATTTTTGAGATGGATGGTGGGCAGATGAGCTGAAAATGTCGGCTTGTGATAGAAGTGGAGATGGAACCATCTTGTTTTTGTTGAATGTGTAAACACAGAAAGGCGATACCTTGTAAAGATTCTTTTTCTAGTGTGAATTTGATGCGAGAATGAAGAATGTTGATCTCATCTAGAAACAGGTATAGTTCTTGTTCAGAATGACTCCAGATAAAGACGTCATTAACATATCATAGCCAAATTTTTGAGTTAACAACGTTAAAAAGTTTTTTCTTCAGGGTGTTCCAGAAAAAGGTTGGCTAAGTTTGGTGATAAGCAAGAGCCCATTGCTGTTCCTTTTTCTTGCTTGTAAATTTTTTCTTTTGACATGAAGTATCTGGATGTAATAACAAATTTGAATAATTCCACAATATCAGTTAGAAATTTTTGAGTTAGCAAGTCTATTATTTCCTTGTAGGGAATATTAGTGAAGAGGGAGACAACGTTGAAGCTAATTAGTATGTCAGTACCTGACAGTTAAACATCTTATTTTTGTGTGAAACTCTGTGGAATTTTTAATTGATGAGGCTGAGTGGCCTATGACAGGACGGAGAAGGTTCGACAAAAATCTTGATAATTTGTAAGTGGGGCTGCTAACAGAATCCACAATGGGTCTGAGTGGAATGTTGTTTTTGTGTAGCTTAGATGAACCATATATTCTAGGAGACCTAGGATGGTATGTTCTGAGTTTTTTTATGGTTTTTGATCTAAGGAAGTGGTTTCATCGAGTAACTTGAGCTGTCTTTTTGTAGGATCATAATCAAGTTGGGTGTATGTATTTCGATCTCTAAGTAATAAATTCATTTTACGGTTATATGAATTGGTATCTAAGACAACAGTGGTATTTCTCTTGTTGACATTTGAAAAAAGGAATCTTAATCGACATAAAAAATACCTTACATTGTTAGAACGATCTAAGAAAAAGAAAAATTACCAACTGAAAATGGGTTGTCAACTTATCTAGCCATCCGTTAACAGAAGATAAAATAAATGTATTAGTATGAGGTCATAAGATTGTCATTTCGCCTAAATGTATTCCATATTCAATATGGAAGCCAATAGACTTCATTTCGAAATAGCCAAAGTAATCTATGATGCCAAACCTTCAGACACGAACATCACACCATCAAAATTGAAAACTCTTAACTCCTTAAAATGAAATAAAAACCTAGTCATCATGAGAGCTGACAAGGGATATACCACTGTTGTTTTAGATACCAATTCATATAACCGTAAAATGAATCTAATTTATCTTTTATCAGACATTTTAATTTAATTCTATAACACGCTACTGCATGCATAGTGGGATTCCATTGTAAGCATGTGCCCTAACTGTATGTTATTCCTAGTATTGTAAGAAATAACTGTACTAACGATGTCCTAAGATACTTAGGACGAAATATTTACTTATTAAAAATTTAACCGTGGTTTATGTGTGTATGTTTAGCTAAGTTATTATGTCATATAATTCACCCATAGTGCTTTGATGAATGAACAAGTTTTCTTTCTGAGTGTCCCAATATCAGAAATTCATAAAGAATGTGTGTCTGTATCAAAGTTTAGTTTAAAAAAAAAAAAAGAAAGAAAAAGCCACAGAAACTTATCAAATGCTTAAAACAGCTTTTAGGAATAATGCCTAAAGCTGTTCAAAGACATTTGAGTAGTTTGAAGGGTTTAAAAATGGTCGAACTTCGACTGAAGATAACTCTCACTCTAGATGACCATCAACATCCTGCACCTACAATCTAATGACTCAACTTTTGGGAAAATATCAAGCAGCTCAAAGCCATTCCTTTAGAACAGTTCCAGAGATTCTTCTAAAAGTGGGAAAATGCTGTAAACAGTGTACTGAGACAGGAGGAAAATATTTTGAAGCCAATATGTTCCTATAGCTCATAAGTTTTTATATATATTTTAAATGAATTAAGTTCCATTACTTTCTGAAGAGACTTCATATATATATCGTGATCTTTTTTCATTATCTTAAAAAGAGATGCCAATAAATGTTTTATATACTAATTAATTAGGATATAACTTTGTAAGCCAAGCCATCAATCACTTCAGAAATTTCTGTTTTAAAGAGCACATATTATGCTGTGAAAGAGAAATTTCTGAGCAGCTGGCAAGCCTTCGACTATTTCTTCATTTCTTAAATTCTCAAATGTAATTTGTGAGATTCATCATTCTGAACATGCAAGCAAATATTCAGAGAGGAAGCAGTCACTGCTGCTCCCTTCCTCATCGCCAAATAGGATTTCTCTCTCTGTTCCCCTTCCACTAGGTTAATAATTGTTATCGTAGATATAACAGGTGGTACAACAGCTAAGGTTGTTGTACCATGCAGAGAACCAACTGAGTCTTCTGACTTAATGTCCAATCCTCATCTTCTTGTGGTGCACCCTGATAGGTATCTATCTGGATAATGAACAAATGAGAATGAGTTGAAAATTTGAGAATTAGTTGACCAAATTGTATTCTTACTGCTTCAACCACAATGTAAAAAATGATGTTATAGCATGACAGAATTTCATGCTGGCTGGGGTAATGCCTGGTTAAATAAGGCCCCGTTGTTTTCATCATGAACCAAGACGAACAGCGAAAAGTTACCTACTGGAATAAATCCCAGAACATGTCCTAATTCAACATTAACAGAGTTCAAGATTGGTACTATCAACATAAGAAGCATCAATGGAAAGGAAATGGAACTAGCAGAAGAATTGGATAAGTACCAGATCGACATAATAGGTATGAGTGAAACAAAGAAGTCAAAAACTGGCGAGATCTTTCTAAGTGACAAATACAAAACGTTTTATTCTGGGAATAACAATCAGGGAAAAGTGAGAGTAGCCATAGTATTCAAAACTAAATACAAAGCTAATCATCTTCAAGGCAAATTCAAGTCAAGGGTTGTGGGCAAATAACAGAATGGGGTACTAGGCAATAAGACTTATTTGTGCTTACGATCTCACATAGGGTTCTACCAAGGAAGAAATGGAGAAATTTTTTTGAGGCATTAGAGAAGGCAGCTGGCTCAATGAAAAAGGAAAAAGTTGGTTCTTGTTGGAGATCTAAACAACAGATTAGAAAATCATTAGCATATATAGAAATGTTTTGGGAAAATTTGGAGAAAAGCACAAAGCTAATAATAATGGTAAATACCTGCTGGATTTCTGTTCAGGACATAGATCAGTTATTAATAACACCATGTCCCAACATACAAATTCACATGGAGAGAAGATGCAAGAAATAAGTCTCACTGACTATGTTATAGTTGATAGCGATGTTTTCCTATGGCTCTGGACATAAGAATATACAAAGGATTTGACATACTGAAAAGAAGAGTGTGTAAGAAAGTTTCAAAACAAATCAAGGTTGAGCAGCTTTCATAGGTGAACTGTACACTGAAATAAACAAACATAATTGAAGAAAAAAATGAAAGAAAACGTTGGATGATTCAGCTAGAGAAGCATGTTGGTGAGGTTGTCTATAAAGATAGAAATATCAGAACTTCATTGTGGACTCAGGAAGTTAAAGAGGCAGTGAAAGAAAAGAAGAAAGCATATAGAAAGTTGCTAGCAAGTAAGAGCTTGTGCTCTTAGAGAATATATGTTATGTTACAGGCTAATCATGATAGTACCACACGAAAAAGTTACACCATTACTAACTTCCCATCAATAATTAATCTGTTATTATTATCAGAACTTATATTTCTGTCTTTTAAGGCACTTCTTACTGTATCAATCCATCTAGATCTTTGGCCTCCCTCTAGGTCTTTTTCCTGCCAAACTGGCAAGGAACACTTGTTTTGCTAATATTTCCTCTCCCATTCTGTTTAAGTGACCATAACACCTGAGTTTAGCTCTAACATTTTGTTAGCATTCCTGAATGCTAACAACAGAAAGTTCTTCCCTAATATCCTCAATTTTTGATGTGATACTGCCACTGATTCCATCTGTTGACTACACTAATCTTTACTTAAACAAGATTTTAAGAATGCAATCATGCTGCCGTACATCAAAAAAAGGTCACGGACAAAGTGGCTATGATGATCCGCAAGTACAACATAAAAGTGGCATTTCTACCTTTACAAAAAATATCAAGATGCCTACATCCACCACATCACCCCATGAAAAAACCAGGCGTCTATGAGATTCATTGCTCTTGTGCATTTGTTATGTAGGCCAGACGAAGGTCGGGAGAGATCCGCATGTCTGAGCATGTAAAAGACGTTGAAAAAGAAGGGAGCACAAATCAGGTTTAGCATTTCACACAACTACTACTGGCCATCAAGTACTCTGGCCACAGACAAACATGTCATATGTTGATAATAATTGTTTCACAAGAAAATTTAAAGAAGCCTCACAAATGCTTAGGATCCCTACACAGTGCAATAAAAATCAAGGCTTGATTTTACATCATGTGGTCTGCCTTCAAAAATTTAACTGCCACGGACCTAGGATATAGCAAAACCAAATATAGTGAACCAAAGAAAGTGACAACTAGCAATGTTCCAGCACACATACACTAACGAATATATCATTTGTATTCTGGTTTCTCAATTATTTAACAGTTGTGAAGTTACTAAACACATCTAATGTGTAATTAAATGTCAATAAGCTTCTGTTGTGTAAAACTTATGTACCATTACCCCTGATGATGCAAGTCTTACGATGCACGAAACTTGTCAGGTTTTTTAATCACTTATTTTCAATAAACTCTTTATATTAATATGTGGTCTCAATACCGAAAACTATCTACACTAATCTTTCTCAGAACTCTCATATCAGAGGTCATATTTCTAACCCAGCTCTTGGATCCATGAGTTAAAATTGGTTCACCATTTTGTATACAGATAATTTAGTGTTTTGACTAATTTCTTTCTTATTCCATATAAATTTATTCAGCTGACTTACTACCATACCAGATTTACTAAATCTGTTGTCTATTTCGATATTTCATTTCAGACAAATTATGGAGACTACAACTGTGTTCGAAATAATTATTTTAATTTCCCAACATTTCAACCTTCCTATTAAAGTCATCATCCGGAGTGTACACACACACACACACACACACACACACACACACACACACACACACACACACACACAGAGAGAAATAAAGACAAGCCATGTTACATTTCACACTGTATGCCAAAGAGACAATGATTTGATCAATGGTTATTCTACTGGATTGACTTGTAGTGGGAAAAAAAATTAAATAAACAAAATAACCACATCAAAGCTATAATTATTCATGACAGCATCAGATAACAATTTCATATAGATAATTTTACTACAGCAAAAGTGATGTCCTAATTTAACATGAGAATATATTAGAGTTATCCTGGATTACCTATAATCGTATTTATAATAGACTTTTAGGCAGAAAGGTTATGCATGTAGAATATGTGGCTTCCATATTCTTGGGATTTTTAATCATTATTGTTAAGATTAGGGTGGTTGATAAGAATTTTACAGGCCTACTTAAATTTACATTCATACCACGTTTTGGTATGATGTAAACAACAAGTGCCTTTCCAGTCAATTCTATGCAGAGCATGATCAGAAAGGCCGGCTATACAATAGTTATTAAATTTAATGTGCCGTTTCTTTTTTCGGATCATGTTCCTTTTTTTTTTGGACAGGAATCATGGGTCCTGTTTCCCCTAAATAGGGAAAATTACAGGTGCAATGAATACGTAAACTCTAGGGTGGGACAGCAGAGGAAATGGATCCTTGGATGAGTTAAGCAAGTTCTTTAATTTCGCAGGAGGTTTAAAGGTGACTTTAAGGTTGTCTTTCTGTAGTATTCTGTTTATTTTATGTGATATCACTTTAATGTATGGAATGGTTACAGTTTTATTGTAGTTTAGTTTATTTTTGTTTTTGGGCGAGGTCTTGTGAAGAATTTCGTTGATAGTATTTTGGTTGTAACCAGTGGGGAGCTATGGAAATTTTAACAAAGGGCTCGCATCGTCGAGCAAAAAAAAAAAAAACCGTATTTCACACAAAGACTTATTAATACAGCTTGTGTACAAATGTCAATCAAAAAGTATGAGGGTACAATCAACCTGTGAAGGCTAACATTTTTAAACAATCATCTGTGTTAATTTATCTTACATAAGAAAAACATTTTTTATGTATCAAAATAAAATAAGAATAAAATCTTTTATAATCGCACATATGAAATAGCCCGCATTTTTTATAAAAAATAAATTTCTTTTGTTTGTGATAGAAGTTTTTATGACAAACAATCTATAAAGAATAAATAAATATTATCTAAACACAATAATATTGAAGTAAGTTATATTTTTCTTTTGTTTTTATACTTCAAGTGATAATCAATGGTACCAATCAAGGGGCATATTTTATAATCCTATTTATTTATATGCGATTACCAAAAGTGAATTCTCATTTGTAAAATGGGTAACAGTAACTATAATATTATCTGCTCTCCAGCCAAAAAGGCTGCGGGTTCGAATCCTGCCATGGATGTTTGCGATTGTCTGTGAAAATGTAAACGGGAGGGGGGGGGGTCCTATTTATTTATTATTTATATATCTTGCCTTATTTATATCGGCCCCCTTCTTTATATCTCTAATTATATATTTTCCTTAATTGGCTTATCTTATCTCTGCATCCACTCTATGTATATACGTTAATGCAATAATTATTATGTACTTCTAACTATTCTTCCTTATCACTCTTTGATATCTCTTTATCCCTTTAATATCTCTTTCTGGATCTGCCTTCCGCACTTGCCTTCTTATTCTTTGAACACCAGAAAATTTATTTGATTAAAAGCTGCACCACTGATGTCTGTTTTCTAGTAACAAAAAGTGCAAAATGTGTCCAGTAGTTTTCCTATTACATTCAAATTATCCCTGATTAATTAATATCTGCAGTCGTGGTCTACTCTCTATCCTTTACTATCCTTTCTCCTGGGTTCCAGCTAATAGGCTCTAATATTTTTTTGGAACAGTGCATCAAAGAATTAAATATCAGGCAACACTCTATTAACATTTAAACAACACATTTACCACGAAACAATTTACACTATTATTGCAATAAAGAAAAATTTGCTTAGTTAAATAATTAGCTTAAAATGCCCTTTTTAATTCATAAAAATTATGTCACAAAATTAACCACTCACTTCCAAATACAAGTTACTACCCTAAGCAATGGTACCTATTAATAAATTGTTACTTCTTAACTGTTATGCACATAAAAAATATCATCACACACAAAAGCTCTTTCCTTCCGATATTAAGATAATTCTATAGGCAAAATGCACCATTGACAAACAGTTACCCTCTGACTGTTACACATATAAATTTCTATTAATTATAAAACATCTAATTTTCAACCATTAACTCTGCTCAAATTCATCAGTCTCAACTCAACAGTCCACTAATAAAGTTCTCCTATAATTCATTGCATTTTTGAAAATTATGGAGACAACTACCGTATTTGAATGAAAACTTTAGTTTAATATAACTAAAATCTACAATTCGACGTTTAGACCTTTATGTCAAGAAACAAGCTACACTACAATCAAACTGGTTTGTTAAAGATACTGACCAACCGCTACAACAATTGTTGGCCTGACCTCTGGTGAAAAAAAAAAACTTATTATAAAAAAAATATATATATATATAAATAATAAATAAATAAAAAAAAAAAAAAATTCTCCTATAATTCATGAAAATTGAATAAACTGATCAACTCACTTTATGGCTGCTACCCACTGTGTACTTGGCTTCGAACTGGAGTCCTGACCATTTTTTCTCTCCCCCTTTACGCCGCCGATAGATTTACTGACGCTTCTTGGGACGCTGTACTCGCCGCACTTCGGACGAAGATTATCGGCTTGTGGAATGCTTGCATGCGCGTTGGACTAATGGAGCAATTTCTTCCCTCAGACAGCAGCTCCTGGCGAAGATTTGTCAATTTGTCATCAAATATCTGCTTTGCCTGACAGATCGGCCCCCTCCGTCATCTTTCTTTTAGATCACTGGCATGATTTCTCCTGGAGTCGTGTCCTTGATGGCCTACATCTGACGGACACCCACTGGCGACTTCTTGATAATGACCTCTCGACAACCGATACTCTATCTTCGGGCCAATACCTTTTATTCGCCTTCTTTCATATCCCTGCACGAAGATATGGGACCCCGAACATTTCGCTGCGGTCCCTTGTTCTTCCACTGACACAGACCCTTTCTTTGTTCTTCTGGTGTACTCCTCTAATCCTATTTGATTCGGGCTGCGGACATTCGTCTGAAGTATGTCAGTCCATTTAACACTGACCTTGAGTATTTACAGGTGCACTTGAACAAATTTTATGTCCTTATAAGGAGCTAACACATACGGTTTTCTGGTGGCATGGTATTGCCTTAGTTCAACACATTCTAGAATTTGTCTTAGGGCAGCAAGTAAGGACAATTCCCATAGGGATTATTTACATTAACAATTTTAACTATACATAGACATACAGGTTACAATCTTACTGGGCTTGACTTCTATAAAAATTGATGCGAGGCTTTCTGGCATTATTAAGCTACATCAAATTTTTACAAAAATACTGGAAGTGGTCGGCGGTAGATGGCGTTGGTGTAGATGATGAAGGTAGTTGCGTCTGGTGGAGATGGAGAGTTGTAGAGTAGGTGCCCTTCCTCAATGAGTCTTCGGACTCCCTGGAGTGTTACATAATAATAATAATTTTATTTAATAAAATCACTTTGTTAGGTTACCGTATGAGCTTGTCGCTTAATATATTTCAAACAATTATGTTTTTTTGTTTTCTTTTCTTTTTGAAAAAATAAAAGTAAACAAGAATAAGGGGCTCGAAAATTTGAGAAAAATTTAACAAAGGGCTTGGGCAAGCCCCTTATAGCTCACCACTGGTTGTAGCCATTTTTTTTTTAGGAAGGTATTGCTAATACCTTTTAATTCATCTTTAAGTGCTTGTTGATTGGAGCAAATCTTCTAAGCCATGTTTTTAGTGTTAATGACACTAGTTTTTGTGTTGGGTGGTGGCAGGAGTTTATTTGTATATATTGGCCAGTATGTGTAGGCTTCCAGTAAACAGTGAAGGAAACCAGAAGGAAGAAGTGTGACAAGTGTATCTAGAAAAGGAAGCATGTTCTGTCTAGAAGTTATCTGGTCCCATGGCTGCCAGATATAGACACCTTCCTAAGCCACCTAAACAAACAACACAAATGCATACAATAAATTTAGTTTAATCCTTTATCCAAGTGTGATACTTTCAGGCGCAAACTTTGTTTGCTCACACTTGGATAAAGGATTAAACTAAATTTATTATACTCTAACCAAGTGGAAAATAAACTTTCAACATCTTTCTCTAAATCCAGAGTAATTTATTAAAAAAGGGTGGCACACCAATTGGCAATTCCTATAGGTGGAGATGACCTGCTAATGCTTCTGCCTGATATCTCGACTTGGGCCTGGCTCCCACTGAAGAGACCTCAATAAAGGTCGAAACCGGTCTGGGTAGTGGCCCTTCCCTTAATGCATAACATTAGACATATCCGCAAGGAGATGTGTTTTGCATTATGGGAGATACTAGGATAGGAGTGTTGGTAGCTTGCTCCACCTTTGCAACGAGTTGCCCTGGTGTAGTACTACCTTAACCCAGTCCTGAAGATACTTTCAGGCGCAAACTTTGTTTGCTCACACTTGGATAAAGGATTAAACTAAATTTATTATACTCTAACCAAGTGGAAAATAAACTTTCAACATCTTTCTCTAAATCCAGAGTAATTTATTAAAAAAGGGTGGCACACCAATTGGCAATTCCTATAGGTGGAGATGACCTGCTAATGCTTCTGCCTGATATCTCGACTTGGGCCTGGCTCCCACTGAAGAGACCTCAATAAGATCCTCTCTTCTTTGTGGAAAAACCTTCTCACTGATGAGACCTTTCCGCCAAGACGTCAAAGAGAGCTCCAGTTCGAAGAAGAAAGAACCTGTGCCTACCAGTCCAAAAGAGGATCCAGTTCCTGCGGCCCGAAGAGAGAGCTCCATGCTCAGATTCCTCTGTAGAACCCAAGCTTTGGTAAGACCTTTCTTTTTTTTTTCTCTCCTTATCTGTTGTTTTGCCCACATTTTCTGGTCTCGTTTTGTTTGCCGCGAGGAACGCCCTGCGTTCCTCGACTTTGCCCTCCCTTACATCCCCTCTCTACAATTGTAGTCAGGAATTTCTGTAACTATGTCGCATTTTTTGCCAAGAACTAAGACGCTCGGTATTGAGCTCACGAAGCCTGTAGATCAGCGGACGTTAGCGGGAGCTCTAATCCAGACAGTAGGGGCTGAAAATATATACGGATTCATACCATATGGGAACAATAGATTTCAAGTAGTGGTCAAAAACGACCAAACAAAAAAGAAATTACTAGAAGGTTTTATTTGTTGTGGACAAACAATCAGACCATTCCTCGTAGGAAGCCTACGCAAAACGCTAAAAATAACTAGGTTTCCTCTAGAATACCTAGAGAATGAACCTGAAGTCAAGAAATTCTTCAGTCAATGGGGGGAAATCCATGAGATTAAAGCACTTGAGCACGCCGACTATAAAGGATGGAAAACAGGAGACGTTGAAATCCTGATTGACATGAAAAAAGAAGTCCCCAATTTTGTTTTTTTGGGGGGAACGAGGGTAATGGTGAACTACCCAGGTGTGAAAAAAAGGTGCTTTAGATGCAATTCGGAGGAACACCTTGGGGCAGATTGCCCTCGAATACAATGCAGAAATGGAAAATCGTCAAAGCATAAAATGGAAAGCTGTACAGAACCCTGTATTAAGTGTGGGGCTCTGACCCACAAATTGGACACATGTCCGAACAAGACACACTCAGAAGCAATAGGAGGGACCATAACACCGATTAGGGCAACGCCCATCGGGAACCCTGAGAAAATATCAAGGAGCGATTTTCCGGAGCTCGGCCAGCAGGCTGAAAAGGAAGCAGCAACGGAAACGAAAACCCCAAAGATACCCAAGGCAAGTCGCCACACACAGAACATCACCAGCATCAATGTGGCAAACCATGAAGCTTGCAGGAAAGAGGAAGAGGTCACACCTAGCGCCCCAACAAAGCGCGCAAGAGAAACGGAATCACAGGAAAAGAAAAAAGCGAAACAAAGCAGCATGATTTCATCGGAGGACGAAACAGAGTACACAGAGACCACAGGTCAACGTCGAACAATAGGCGCAAAGCCCCTCGACACTGACGTTACAATGTTAGAGAGCCTACCCCCAGTAATGGATCAAGTGGCACAACCCCAAGTCCACGAAATGGACTCTGACGAAGACAGGGACTCTACAGACAGGCTCGTCATTGTCTCGGATGCTCAAAGTGCAACCAGCTACGACGAGGAACCAGAACCGGCTTTCATAAAACAAACACCAGATAACACCCCCCCCCCCTCATTCTAACACCACCATGGAAGTTAAAATCGCAACTTTAAACACTAACGGACTACGCAACCCCTTTGCGCAAAGCGCTGTCTGGAGGCTAATGTTAACACACAAAATTAATATCCTCCTGATACAAGAAACCCATTTCTATAAGCATTGGGACGTGGAGAACTTCTCAAGAAGCTATCCGGTCACCAGCTACTGGTGCTTCGGGGACGCTCACTCGCGAGGGGTGGGGATACTAATTCGCCCCCCAATCGCGGGGGGGGGGGTTCTTCAACATCCAAAAAGACACCGCAGGACGCCTAGTAACGGTGGACTGGAAGTACGGTGGCCGGACCATCCGACTTGCTGCAGTTTACGCCCCGAACAATCCATACCACAGAAGTGGTTTCTTCTCTGCCCTTGAAAACTATCTCCTGGGAGCAGAACACCTAATAGTTGCAGGAGACTGGAACTGTGTGGAAGACACACGTCTAGACAAAATAGGCGGGAACGCAAACAACGGAACTGGCGGCATTGCCGCTTTAAATCGATGCTGTATAAATTTTGACCTCGTCGATATCTGGAGGCGGAATAACCCCGCCAAAGTAGAAACTACGTGGGGCCGCGGCCAGATATCGACAAGACTAGACAGGGTGTACGTGTCCCAAAACCTGGAACAATATGTTCAGAGGATACGTCACACCGCAGTGCATAACTTGACAACCGACCACAAGATGGTCATTCTAAAAATCACGCTCCCAGAGGTGATGGAAACAGCCAGAGGTCCTTGGAGGCTCCCTCCCACCTTCCCCAGTCTTTTCAGCGACCAGCTACAGAACCTCTGTGACAGATGGACAAACACCAACTGGGACTGGGAAAACTGGCTGACCTTCAAGAGGCAGGCTAGGGAACTGTTCCAAAAATGTGGACGCGAAAGGGCCTACCAAAAACGCAAACGGCTGAGGGATCTCTACAGGGAACTCGGCTGGTACCGGACAAACGAACGGAGCAGAGTTCCCTGCGGAGATCTCATCAGACAAGTAGAAATAGAACTGCAGCAAGAGCGGCAGAGTAGAGTCGAGGACCTCGACTTTCGAACGAGACTCTATCTCAGACATTTGGAAACACCTTCCGCCGCATTCTACAACCAACAACGGGTGGCGGCTAATGATGAGAAAACGATTCACCAGATCGAGGAGAAGGGCCAGATTTTACGCTCAACCCACGAAATACTCCGTCACTTTCATCAGCAGTATATCGGTATCTTCTCTGACCGGCAGGGCACGGATGACTTCAGTGAGTGGGACGCAACACGTTTTCCCGATCATCTTAGTGCCCTGCAGGACAGGCCGATAACTGCAGCCGAATTAAAGGCCACGTGCAGAATGATGAAAACAAAGAAGACCCCAGGGCCAGACGGACTGGGGATAGAATTCTATAGATCTATCTGGGAATTTGCATTGGCAGCGTTAATAAACATCTTTAACGAATTCCTCACTTCGGGAAACATCCCAGAGGAATTCGTTAAGTGCCACACCATCTTTATCCCCAAGAAAGACCGAGATCGGACTTTGTCGAACAACTGGCATCCAATCTCCCTAACCAAAGTAGACTACAAGATTTTTGCAAAAATTATCTGTACGCGCCTTAAGGGCGGTATCGAAAAAAAATTAACAAGCTCACAGGTCTACGGGATCCCTGGTAGATCTATGGAATTCAATCTCTTTTTGTTAAGAGACTTGATCAATCTGGCTAAAGAGAAAAAATACCCCCTGGCACTTCTCTCCACCGACCTGGAGAAAGCGTTTGACAGCGTCAACCACAGGTACTTGCAGAACATCCTACAAAAAACAGGCGTGGGCCCGAGACTTCGGCGTACAATTAAAAACATGTATGCGGAAGCTACGACCCAACTATCTATTAATGGGTTTCTAACAGAACCAATCCGCATAAAGAGAGGGGTTAGGCAAGGCTGCCCGCTAATCCCCTCCTCTTCTCCCTAGTATTAGAACCCCTAATCAAAAGAATTGATAACACCCCCGCAATTAACGGTATTCCACTGCCCCAAGGCTCCAGACAATGCAAAATAGTGGCATATGCAGACGATGTAGTGGCTACACTCAGAGACTCTGAGTCCATCTATATCTATCTGCACACGCTGCAAAAATTCAGCATAGTCAGTGGTCTTCGCGTTAACGCACAAAAAACCAAAATCAAAAGTTTCGGAAATTTCCATAGCACTGGACTTCCCTACGGTTTAACGCTACAGACACAGCCTCTAACTATACTAGGCGTGCCCTTTTCAGACACCCTAGCACTACCAATCCAAAAATTGCAGGAGACAAGCAGGGAAAGGATAAGGCTGTTCAAACCAACCTTCTTCTCCTTTTATGGCAGAGCGACAGTAATAAAAACAATCGTCACCCCAATGCTGATGCACACTGTCAATATCACAGGCATCACACTGGCACAAGAAAATAAATTAACCAAAGAACTCCTGGATTTCTTCTGGAATGGGAGAAAACGCGAAGTAAAGAAAGAATACTTACAACTCAAACAGGAAGAAGGGGGTTATGCTCTGCCCGATCACAGAAGCTTGCTACAAGCAAACACGTTCAAAACGGTACGGAAGGCCTTAAACTCCAACCACATTTCTGGCCTACTAATTAGATATTTTATAGGACTTTTCCTCCCCCTCTTTGGGATCACGGACTATGCTGGACCCCGCGCAAGGGGGGTGCCCAAGTGGTACCGTACAGTAGTGAAATCGATCACAACACTCAGAGACAGAGGAATAGCAATCCTCACACACAAACCCAAAGCAGTATACTGGGATTTCTTCCAACTTTCCAGGCGTGATACACCCAATCTTAGTACAAATAATGAAATTCTCTTCAGAAACATCAAAAATAGCTGGGGACAGCCTTTTCATCGGGATCTAGCCTGGAGAATAGCCTACGGGCGGCTCCCGGTGAAACTGGTGAAATCCCGGCATGTACCTAACCCGTGCGACCCATTCTGCGATGTCTGCCGGGACGTGGAAACGGTGGACCACTTCTTTTATTTTTGCCCACCAGCCCAACGCATCTGGCGGAGACTCAGCACAGCATTGGGAATCCCCATGCTGACAGTAGAAGAGGTCGTACGACTACAATTCCCTCCACCAGTCCGAAAAACCCAAAAGTTCACTATCTTCCTAATCAATGTACTAAAATATCACATCTGGAAAGTACGGAAAAAATCCCAGGTACGAGACGCAAATTTAATGTATGCAAGAATAAGAAAAGGTTTCTTTTTCTACTTACCCAAATTTCTTGCACAAGAAAGGCACTTACTAGGAGACTTTAAATTTGTGAATCAATACTGCAAACCACCGACAATATGCTTTCTTATACAGGGACGCATCAGGCCCTGTATATCTCTTTAGAACCCAAAAAAACCCACCATCACCCCCCCCCCCCACCCCAGGAAAAAGAATAACCACTCTGTCTCCCCTAGCCACAAAGCTTTCGCTGGCACGGTTTCTTTACTCCAAACAAGGGGGGGAGAGCTGAGAACCCGGGCGGCGAAGGCTTACTGCGAGGCGGTGCTGCTCCTCGTGAGCGGCATCTCCCGGGCCAGTCTCTTCCCCATTCTAAGTCCCAGTGGTACCAGGTATACAAGTTCCTCAGAAAGTTCCTATTCACTCCTACTTACCGGACCTTAAGTCCTGTTATTTTAGATTTAAAATAAATATTTAAATAAGTCCTATTATTTACATCTTGTTTAAAAAAAAAAAAAAAAAAAAAAAAAAAAAAAAAAAAAAAAAAAAATTACCTGGAATAAAAATAAGGATATTATATATAGTAACATAAAAAGAACCTCCATTAACACTGGAGTAAATCATTACTTTAGATAAAATAATACGTGAACTATAGACAAAAGTCCATCTTTAACCTTTTTTTTTAACAGATAAATTGAGTTATGTTACAGACCAATTAGCCATTAAGGCTAAACAGGTTGACTGAGGCCTCTTTTTACCTCCTACTATCCTACTCTATCTTATATCATACTCCTCTTTTACTGTCTGCTGATCCTCAGCATGCTTTATTCTCCAAAGGCCAATGATGAGAGACATGAACTCCCATTCTACCTCAATAAAGGTCGAAACCGGTCTGGGTAGTGGCCCTTCCCTTAATGCATAACATTAGACATATCCGCAAGGAGATGTGTTTTGCATTATGGGAGATACTAGGATAGGAGTGTTGGTAGCTTGCTCCATCTTTGCAACGAGTTGCCCTGGTGTAGTACCACCTTAACCCAGTCCTGAAGATACTTTCAGGCGCAAACTTTGTTTGCTCACACTTGGATAAAGGATTAAACTAAATTTATTATACTCTAACCAAGTGGAAAATAAACTTTCAACAAATGCATACAATTGAAAGGCAGAACACACTTCCTTTTCTAGTGGGAAAATATCAGAATGGAGAACTAGATAATGAGACTTATTTGTGCACATGGACCCACAGAAGGTTATACTAAGGTAGAAAGTAGAGGAAGTTTTTGAGGCTTAGGAGTTGGTCCTTGTTGGAGATCTAAATAGTAGAGTAGGAAATGATTGTAAGATATACAGAAATATTTTAAGAAAAATTGGAAAAAAAAGAGAAAAACTAATAATAACGGCATATACCTGTTGGATTTCTGCTTAGGACAGGGACTGGTTATTACTAACACAATGTTCCAACATAAAAATGTACACAAATTTACAGGGAGACAAAAAAGTAAGAGTATCATTGACTATGTTATTGTTGACAGTGAGGTTTTCTCACTGGTGCAAAACACTAGAGTGTAAAGAGGATTTGAAATTGGAAGCGATCACCATTTAGACTTCATCAGGATAAAATTGAATTTCATATTCAAAAGAAGAACATGTAAGAAAGTTTTAATGCGAATAAAAGCTGGTTGGCTCTCAGATGTGAACAACAGACTAAAATACAAACATTATTTAAGAAAAAATAAGAGTTTGAGAACAGGGACCAAATCTTGGAGATTCAGTGGCAAGCCCTGAAGAAAACATTGACTGATTCAGCCAGAATGACATGTGGTGACGTTGTCTGCAAGGATAGAAAAATCAGAATCAGAAAAGAAGAATATCAAAAGTTCCTGGCAAATAAATCAGCCTGTGCTCTTAGAGAATACAGAGTCAAACGTAGAAAAGCTAAACACTATGCAAAACTACCTAAACAAGTCATAAGAAGATTGGTAAAAAAACAGACAATAAACATCAGAAAAGTTGCAAAATATTCTGGAGGCTATTAAAAAAGAGCTCAGAAATGAAGAAAAGAATGCTATAAGAGGTAATGATAATGCAATGGTAAAGGTGACATGAAAACTGGAGAAAAAGATATCCTTGATGTATAGTGATTACTTTGAAAAATTGCTAAATGAAACAAGCAGTCACGGCACAGTGGTAAAAACGCTCAACAGGCATGCAATCGGGGATACATGTCCATATTTGAAGTAGAAAAAGGCATCAAAAGCCTGCAAAACTAAAGAAAACAAGTAATGGGAAGATTGTGGTAAGTACATTGAAAATAAATATCAAGGTGGCAGAAAAAAATTTTCTGGAGACTGTAGAAAAAGCTTAGAAATGGAGGGAAACTTACTGTAAAAGGGGTCAGATATGATAAAGGTGAAATGAAAACCAAAGATATACTAGATGTCTGTGGTAATTACTTTGAAAGAATGCTAAATGAAACAAGCAGTATCAGCACAAGGGTACAAAACTCCCAACAGGAATGAAGCTAGGAATACATATCCATACTTGAAGTAGAAAACATCATCAAAAACCTGAAATGTGGAAAGGCAGCTGAAGCAGATGAAATTCAGCCTGAAATGCTCAAATATGAAGGCATAAAAGTTTTACAGCAGCTGCATTACATAATTCAGAAGGCTTGGCAGAATTCTAGAGACATTTCCCTACTGAATGTTCATGGTAAGATTTATCAAGTATACTTGAGAAAAGCAAAGGAAATTTGTGGAAGGGAAGCTTGGTGAAGAACAAGTTGTATTCAGGCCAAATAAAGGTTGTCAGGATAAGATTTTTGCTTTAAAACAAATAGTTGATAAATTGTGGAAATATAACAAGGATTTGTTACTTAAATATAAAGAGCCAACAGGCTTCATTTCGGCGATACAAACATTATTTAAATTAAGAGGATATTAAATCCAACACATTGTTTTAAAACCAAATAAGAAACTCAAAGATTGGAATCAGAGTTTCATGCCGAATATAGTATAGTAAACTATAAAAGTATTGGCGATTACTAGCGTGAGCTAATGCAAGTAATCCTAGTATGTAGTACAATCTCGGGCAACTCGCAGCAAAGGTGGTAAAGTTCTGATCGCTATTCTTGGTATTTTCCATAATGTAAAAACACATTTCCTAGGAAATGTATGCTGTTATTACATTATGGTGGGAGATCACTACCCAGACCGGTTTCAGCCTTTATTGAGGCTTCATCAGTGAGTAGCTAGACCAAATAAATACCAAAGGGTATAGCGAAAAGAACTTATATACTCTGCTATACGAGTTGTCAAAAAGGTGCAACCATTAAGTTACTTAAATATAAAGAGCCAATAGGCTTCATTTCGGCAATATAAACATTACTTAAATTAAGGGGATATTAAATCCCACATTGTTTTAAAACTGAATAAGAAACTCAAAGATTGGAATTACAGAGTTTCATGCCTGAGATTGTACTATGTACTAGGATTACTTGCATTAGCTCACGCTAGTAATCGCCGATACTTTTATAGTTTACTATACTATATTCGGCATGAAACTCTCTGATTCCAATCTTTGAGTTTCTTATTTGGTTTTAAAACAATATGGGATTTAATATCCCCTTAATTTAAATGTTTATATCACTGAAATGATGCCTACTGGCTCTTTATATTTAAGTAACTTAATGGTTGCACCTTTTTGACAACTCGTATAGCAGAGTATATAAGTTCTTTTCGCTATACCCTTTGGTATTTATTTGGTCTAGCTACTCACTGATGAAGCCTCAATAAAGGCTGAAACCGGTCTGGGTAGTGATCTCCCACCATAATGTAATAACAGCATACATTTCCTAGGAAATGTGTTTTTACATTATGGAAAATACCAAGAATAGCGATCAGAACTTTACCACCTTTGCTGCGAGTTGCCCGAGATTGTACTACGTACTAGGATTACTTGTATTAGCTCACGCTAGTAATCGCCGATACTTTTATAGTTTACTATACTATATTCTGCATGAAACTCTCTGATTCCAATCTTTGAGTTTCTTATTCGATTTTAAAACAATGTGGGATTTAATATCCCCTTAATTTAAACAAGGATTTGTATTTAAGTTTTGTTGATCTGGAAAATGCATATGACAAGGTGCCAAGAGGAAATCTCTTCAAAACACGTGGTGTAAATGGAACATTATATCAAGCATTACATAGTCTCTATTTAAGCTTTAAGTCAGCAGTTAGATTTGGAGGTACAGGAAGATGGTCTGGGTAAAATCAGGTGTGTGACAAGAGTGCACATTATCTCCACTATTATTCATTATCTATATGAATCACATTATGAAGAAAGTGGTATTAAATCTGATATCAAAATTGGTGATGATAATCTCAGCTCTTAACTTTATGCAAATGATCTCATACTCCTGAATAAATCCAGTAAAAGTCTGCAAGATTCCCTGACTAAACTGAATAATCATAATAAATTTGGTTTGAAATTCAGCAATAAAAATAGGAAGAAACACTGAACACATCAATTGTATCTGAATGGTGAATCTATAAAACAATGAAACATTTCAGCTATCTAGTCACAATTTTTAGTTAAGGTGGTAAATTAAATATGGAAATGGACAACTGGTATGGTAGGAAATTAGCTGAACAAATTTATATGGATAAGAAAGAAATTTTTAAATATCCTGTAGATTCTGGTGTCATGAATTATTTCTACTTTACATTGTAATTCTTCTTTGTATGTGAACTGCAAACAAATAAATATACAAGTACAGTATTGACTGTTAACTAAATAAATTCCAAATTAATGTTAATAGAATCAAATGAAACAGTTTCACCATTGGTGGCTATTAAATTGGCAACAGATACTAATAAGAACCATTTAGCAAACTACATAATTAAATGTTTGCTCAAGATTTACTAATAAATTATAAGTATTTTATTTTATAAAATCAAATATTTACATTAACTTCACTGTACAATGTGGATCACCTCACACAATATTGTAATTAGATTCTTGCTTATAACCTATATTTTCTGGTAAAGAATGCTTTAACATGTATACACTCAACACTCACTACAACAAACTCATATGGACCACAGGAATTGTAACAAACATCCTATAAAACAGTGCTTGAAGATCATGTAGAAATCTGAAAGTTATGATCATAATGTAACCATGCTCAAGTTCCTGGCAAGTAAGTTAGCATGACTCAGAGAGAATGAATGAAAAAAAAAAAAAAATGCAACTCATCTAAGTTTTTCATAACAGCAGGTAAACAAAATCATGAAAAGACAAATATCAAGAATGTCACAACATGTCCTGAAAATGAAGAGAGAATGGGAATGCAAGAGGAAACGGGGAGAGCTCAGATGGACAGGGAGACGTGGCATAGGGAGAGTGGATATTGAAAGTGACAGTGAATGTTGAAGATGGAGCATATTGTGATGTGGGTGGGGAAGTTGAGACTGAGCAGATATATGTGATAAGCGGTGATAAAGGTGATTGGGCAGGTGCGGTGGGGAAATCACAACCAACACATGGCTTGAATAGGACTGGCTATAGACTTAAAAATGAACTGCTGTGTTTGTTTACAAATGCCAGTAGTATCAGAAATAATGGGAATGTTTCAGTGATTGAGTTTATTCGCCCCAAAATCAATGGAATAAGTGAAACATGGTTGAATGAAGATGACATTGTAACAGGAATAGAAATGGAAGGATACAGTATTTTTCACGAGGATAGAAAGAGCAAGAAGGGAGGAGGTGTGTTGCTGCTGACGATAGCAAGGGAATTAAGTCCACAAATGGCAATGTTATGAGGCAGTGTGGTGTAATGTGGAGGTAGCTATATTCAGTTGGATGTTGTTACAAGCCTGGGAATGTGGAGGGTGGTAATGAAGAAACGTATAAACTTGGATTAGTGAACAAAGAAAGAGTAATTATTATGGGTAATTTTAATTATGAAGGTATAGATTGGAAAGAAGAGATAGCATTTGGGAACAAGGAAAATTAATTTCTAGAGTTCTTGAGAAAGATGACGTAGGCAGCACGTAAAGGAGAGCACACAAGGATTGAGAATTGTAGATCTAATTATTTCATTAGAAGATGTGATTGTGAGGGGGGGGGGGGTTCATACTTTCCTCCAGTTGGTGAAAGTGGTCATGAAGTAATCACCTGGAATTATAAGACTGGTGATTATGACAAGCTTAGGAGACAGCTTGGAGCTATAACATGGAATGAGGAGTTGAGCAGTAATGAAATAAATGTTGCATGAGAACTGATAAAGAAACAGATTCAATGTGTGAATGTATTCACATTCACACATTGATTCACGCATTGAATCTGTTTCTTTATCAGTTCTCATGCAACATTTATTTCATTACTGCTCAACTCCTCATTCCATGTTATAG
Organism: Typopeltis vanoorti; assembly: GCF_054136105.1. Classification (NCBI taxonomy): domain Eukaryota; kingdom Metazoa; phylum Arthropoda; class Arachnida; order Uropygi; family Thelyphonidae; genus Typopeltis; species Typopeltis vanoorti. The sequence continues at coordinate 40,202,661 of NC_143566.1, read as the reverse complement.
CTCCAAGCTGTCTCCTAAGCTTGTCATACATAAGGTAAGTGTAAAATGGATGAATGTGGAGCTTAACCATGAAATATGGAAAAAGTACTCTGGAGGAAGTACAAGATGAATAATAGTAATAATCAGTAACATGAAGAGTATAAAGAACAAGCCAGGAGAGTGACTCAGTAAGGAAAACAAAAGTAGACTATGAGCAGAAATTGGCAAGTGAGACAAAGAAAAACCCTAGAGGGTTTTTTTTTAGATATGTGGCAAGTAGAAGGAAAAATGATTATGATAAGATGAAGGTAATGGATGAAAGTTGCAGAATGGTAACTGCTGCAGAAGACATTAAGGTATTCATCAATTTATAAGCATGTTTCATCCTGATCAGGGTGGAATCATGAGGAACTTAAGTGTAGAGGACATGGAAGGAGATGGCTTAACTATAAATGAGTAGGAGGTATTTGAGGAAATGAACAAGACTGATGTAAATAAGGTGATAGGATTTGATGACATATCACCACGCATCTTAATGGAGTGTTTCAGGGAATTGGCAGTAGCACTGGCATGCCTGTTTAATATACAACAGCACAGGTTCCAAGGGAGGGTGAAATTGTTCCACTGCATAAAGGTGGTGATAAGGATGTAACTTAAAATTATAGGCTGGTCTGTATATCTGGAGTTGTGAAGATACTGGAGAGACTGGTGAGAAGTAGGCTATAGAAATGGTTGATAACAGCAGTATTCAATGTGGTTATCATCATGGGTTTGTTAAGGAGGAGATCACCAACTTACTTATGTACTATAACAAGGTGCCATATACCTTGGATAGGGGAGAATTTTGAAATTCTGAGAACACTTGACTACCTGGAGATGAAAATTATTGCAAAACAGCAATGTTATTTGCTTTCCTTCCTCCCAAACAAGCTGAATCTGAAAATCAGTTTTTATGATTTAAAAAAAAAAAAAAAAAAAAAAAAAAAAAAAAAAAAAAAAAAAAAAGTGATGTCTGCATTCTCTCTTTTAACAATCTCTACTTGTATTTGCAGGGATAGAGAATGTAATTAAAGGACTCATCTGAAGACAATATCATTGTTTTTGCCTCAAGTTAGTTGAGATTAAGCAATGCCATTTGTTCATAAACTCAATGTTCATTAACTCTTAATTTTGATGTTTAATCATTTCAACCTATTGTACCCTTTTTAATATCATTTTTATAATTGTTTTTATGCTGCTTTATGTAATATGTATGTAACTGAGACCTGTACATCATATGCTAAATAAATAAATAATGTTAAGAAACATCATGCAAACTAAAGCCGTATTTTTCAAATTGCAGGTTCACAACCAGCATTTTTTTTTAATGAAATAGAATATAAAATAACAGAGTATCTCAGATTCTACAGTTTTTACTTGTTCACAGTAGGCTGTATCATACCCTGCATATTTTAGTGAGAGATCATTTAATGGTATATTATTATGTCCCATCCGTGACAAGTAGTTGCATTTTTAGAAAGAGTTCCAAATGTATATGCCATGCCAGCTTGAAAGCCGATTAAATGTTATTTGTAAAATTAGTACTGGTGAAATGTCTTTAATCCTGCAGAAAAACTCAGATGCCTAATTATATACTAAGACAAGGAGTGATGAGAGCTTGGTCCACCTTTACCATGAGTTGCCTCAGTCCTGAAGATAATCCAGGAGCAAACTTTGTTTGCTTACACTTGGATAAAGGATTAAACTAAATTTATTAATTAATGCAGTCATTATGAACAGATTGGGGGAGGGGAGCATATATTTTATGTCACTGAAAATTGCAATAGGTTGTTAAGATAATTTATTTAGTTAGACACTACTGTTTGGTACTACAATAAAACTATTTCACTTGTCTATATTATGCAATATTGTGTCTGTGAGAGAGAGTTGTTTTTCATTAAGCAGGTTATTATTTTCATTCCAGATGTCTCAATTTATGCTGTCATTATTATTATTATTATTATTATTATTAAGAGACACCTCCAGGGAGTCAGAGACTCATTGAGACAGGCCTACATACTACACACACCAGCTGTCATACTTATTCTTGAATTCATTCACACTGCTTGCACTCACAACATCCAATGGCAATCCATTCCAATCACGCACCACCCTATGAAAGAAAATTAGCCCTTACACCCTTCTTGGTGGACTTCATTCTCAGCTTCCAAGGATGCCTTCTCGTCCTTTACCCACCCTCCAAAAATTGAAAAGTTTCATCAATTGAAATCCTGCATGACCCTTTCAGAAGTTTGCAATCATATCAATCATATTTACTAGTGTCTGCAGTCTGCAAATTCTCAATCTGTCATCATAATCGGTATTCCACAATCCTGATATCATTTTTAACACTCTCCTTTGTACTTTCTCCAATATATTAATCAAAACGGAAACCAGACCTGTGCGCAATAGTCCAAGTGAGGTCTTATCAAGACCTTGTAAAGAGGCAAAATAACATCCTTATCTTTATATATGAACATTCATTTCAGCATTGCAATTATCTTTTGAGTTGTATTTGCAATCTTTGCCAAATGGCAGTGAACTGACATTGAACTTGAGTTAATTTGCCAATGGACTGACACCCATTTTCCCATACCCACAATTTCAGCCTATTCAATTCATTCAGCAAGTACTGCATATCAGCAGCATTCCTGATTACCTAACTTTGCATCATCAGCAAATAGCTGTATGTCACTTGTCAAATCCTTCCCAATATCATTAATTTACAGATTAAAGAACAGTGGACCCAGCACTGATCTTGTGGTACACCACTTGTTACCTTAAACCTTGCAGACTCACATCCCCCCATATACCACTTTTTGATATCTGTTAGTCACCCATCCTCTTATCCATGCTAATATCGTATAACCCAAACCCATTTTACTCCAATTTATGCAACAGTCTACCATGCTGTTTTCTGTCAAAAGTCTTAGCAAAATTCAAAAGTATCATGGTGTATCCATTCCCCTTGTCTAGTTCAATTGTTACAGAATTAACATAATATGACATTAATAGAATATAACATTGTTATAGAATGTGAGCAAGTTGCTAAAACATGACCTTCCCTTAGTAAACCCATGTTGTTCACTGCAAAGTAGAGATTCACTGTCAACCCATTTCCGAATGCGAGCCCTAACCAATTTTTTTCAAAATCTTCACCACCACTCTTGAGATACTCATTGGTCGATAGTTGGATACATCAGTCTTTGCACCACCTTTGTGCAATGGAATTACCATACATTCCTTCCATTCCTGCAGAATCTTCCCTGTTCTGAGACTCATTAAACAGCCTGGTCAAAAGAATGGCCAGTTCAGCTGAACACTGTTTTAATACAGGTGCTGATATTCCATCAGTCCCTAATGCTGAATTCTTATTCAATTTGTGCAACAGCTCTAATACCTAGGCCTCACACACCTGTGTTTCTTCATCTATTGAAGAAGTAACAGTAAGCTCAATGTTGTGTTTACCAGGTTGATAGCTTTTAACAAAATGGGCACTCGTTAACTGAACAACTTCTTTTGCATCTGTAACCCTCATACCATCTGGATTTAGAAGAGTTATTCTTTCATATTCATTCTTTCTTTTACTTGCAGCATATCGATAGAATTCTTTTGCATTGCCTTTAGCATGCAGAGCCCGTTTCTTTTCATACCCATACTTTGCTTCCCATACAATAGTTGTGACTTTTCTAGCCTACTGCTTATAACGTTCATAACAGACGTCATCCTTATGCAAATGGTATTCCTTCCACATCGTCCTTTTCTTACGAATCTCTTAATAAAATTACACATCCATTTGACTCCTACTCTATTTATTCTTCGAACTCTCGGGACACATTCTGATATCGCATTACTTAAGTATTGTTTCAATGCTTCCCATGCACTGTCGATATTCCTTCCATCCAGCAATCGATCCTATTCCACTGAACTCAGTATATTCATCAGTTGGTCATAATTTCCTGCTTTGTAGTTCAGCATGTAACCATTCCTGATTGGAACATTCATAAACTTAGTCACTTCCCAAGTGAGTACCACAAGGTCACTGTCACTAACCAGAGGCAGAATAGTTACGCCTTTAACTGAAATGCCCTCTGACTATAATCAAATCTAACACTTTTCTTTTAGGCTTACATGGTGATCCGAATGCATTTTTGAAAATTAAGGAGAAAACTACTGTGTTTGAATAAAAACTTTAGTTTAATATAACTAAAATCTACATTCGACGTTTCAACCTTTATGTCAAGGTCAACTTCTGGAGCATACAACTATACACAGGAAACAAGCTACACTACAATCAAACTGGTTTGTTAAAGACACTAACCAACCATTACAACAATTGTTGGCCTGACCTCTGGTGGAAAAAAAAAAAAAAAAATTATACATCAACACTAGAGTCCTATTATTAGTGTTATCTGTTGGTTGTGGAAATACGTTGGGTCCAGAAGATGACTTGACATAAAGGTCGAAACGTCAAATGTAGATTTTAGTTACATTAAACTAAAGTTTTTATTCAAACACGGTAGTTGTCTCCATAATTTTCAAAAATGGAAATCTAACACTCTTTGCCCTCGAGTTCCTTCTGTCACATGCTGCTTGAGGAAGTTGTTCTGCAACAGCTCAATAAATACATTTTCATTCTTCTCATGAGATTCTATTGCTACCCAATCAATATTTGGATAATTAAAGTCTCCCATTATGATTAATCTTTTTGCACTCATTTTTTGTATTTGGTGATGCATTTTTTCATCACTAGCAACCGATCCACCAGATCTGTAACAACACCCCACTATGTAATTAATCTTGTTAGATTCCACCTCACACCAGATGGCTTGAAACTCAGTGCCACATGAAATACTGTTAGTAGTAATAATACTATCATAGTTCTCAACTCTAACTGGATTCAAGTCGTCTGATATCATTAGCAGCACATCCCCTTCTATCCTCTCTATCCTTCCTAAAAACTACCCTTGACTCGATACCAGTCAGGTCTCACTAATACCTACAATCTGAGGTCGAAACATATTGACTAAGGCAACAAACTCTATCCCTTTGTTTCTGATACTTCTAGCATTCGTGTATAGACATAATAATAATCTACCTGTTGGTTCTTTTGTATTGTCTTGTCTGCAGTCTGCCTGACACAATTGGACAACTTGCAAATCTCTATTCTCTAATGTCTTACACATCTAGACATCTTTGCACACATGATGGTCTGAACCGGACGAACATAAAACCAAAATCATTCTCTCCTCATCAACATTTCCATGACAAAGCCCATTCGCATCATTAACACAGTTATATAACATTGTCGCTCTTACACTCACATTCACACCATTCCTCCCTTTGTAATTTAGTTTCCCTGACTGTCTGTGTTAGGTCTCATACTAGTTGCAAGTTTTTTTAGACTCCTGATACCAAATGCATTCAGGCGCAGGTGTATATTATGTATAGTACACAGACTAATTGTCTCCATGTTGTATTTAATGATACAATAAAGCCGTTCCCCCCCCCACCTCCACTGCAGAATGGTGTCTGTTGGTTAGTGGGAATGTTTTTCATTAATATTGTGACATCAGCATTCCAATCTTCCAAAAAAAAAAATTGTTTTTTTCCTGATAAGAATAAATCCTACGTTTTATAAGAAAGGGACTGCATCTGGTTACCTCAAAATAAAATAATTAAATAGACATGACATCATTTACAACTTGTAATGGTGTAACTTTTTCATATAGTACTATCATAATTATTCTGTATATTCCCTGAGGATACATACATTTCAGGAATTTGATCGTGTGTTCTCTGTCAGAATGGCAGGAAAAAGACCCAGATGTAAATAAATTGATACAGTAAAATAAAGTACCTTAGACAACAGAAATATAAGATCTCATAATGTTGGAGTCCAGACAGACAACAGATTTATTTGGAGGGAAATTGTTGATCAGAAGTTCATAAGGATGTAGTTTTTTCTTACAGTATTATCACAACATCCCGTACATCCCCTGGGAGTATATATCAGGAATTTGATGATATACACTTCTACAGGGTGGCCAAAAATTAAACTTTCTCTATTCGGAGCTCAATTGATCTACATTCTTTATGTAGATCAATCTAACAACCGGAATGTCACCAAATTCAGTGGGGAGACTAATTTATTTATTGCATGATGGTAAAATACAGCGAGCAACATAATACACCAATGTAACAGATGTATGACAACTAAAAGCTACATAAAAGTAATTTTTACAAAGAAATTTTAAATTTTTAAAGCCGGTTTATAGCTTCTGTTGTAACATTATATCTTGTATAGTGTCCTCAAAAGCATATGTATACAAGCAGTCCAGTAAAATATTATTATTATTACCATTATTATTAAGGGAGGCCTCCAGGGAGTAAGGGACTCATCAAGGGATGCCACATACTACAAGCACCAGCTATCATATTTATTCTTGAATTCATTCACACTGCTTGCACTCACAACATCCAATGGCAATCCATTCCAGTCACACACACCCTATGAGAGAAAAATTAGCCCTCATCCCCTTCTTCATTCATTCTCAGCTTCCAAGGATGTCCTCTTGTCCTTTTTCCACCCTTGTTGTGTCAGCTTTCTACTCATATAACTATCCTTTAGTCTTTGGGTCAGATCCCCATTAAACTCTCATACGGGTATAATGTGGTACCTCTGGGGTACAATGGAATTGCCTCAAGATCGCAACACCAGAGTATCAGAGTGTCTGAGATCTACCTCTCGTAAAACGCCAAGGAAGTTTATATTTCGCTGCGCCACTTAGCGCTATTAGATTAAACAATATTATCAATCAAGAGGTGATCTCAAGACAGTACTTAAGTGATACCTTGCAACTTTGCAGACGTGGCCAGACTCTACTTTTCTCTAGTCTCCCCGCATAGGTTCATATTACTTTTATAAGAGGTACATCGGATTCCAAAAATCATAGATAGTCTTAGTTAGATACAAAAGCAAGATTTATTAGATATCATAAATATGTATATACAATACGATAAGCATAATTCCCATCTTAAAGGAGTTCCTGGCATTCAGGATAGAGTTAAAACATTACAATACTATAAGTGTACTTAAACTGACTAATCTGTAATTCTCTAAAGTAAGATTCTTATTTATACTTTTAAATACCTTAATCATGCATGATTATCACAATAACTCTCTATTTCTCAGTAGTGCAATCAAACCACACAAGATAGCATTTATATCTTTTACAATCCCTTCATAAATTAGCAATTCCTCACTCTAGACATATTAGTAACCTCCTATAACATATTATGCAACTCTATCACAATAGGAGACAGTAAGATTTAAGGTAACCCTCTCTAACTCATAGCAGCACAGTCCTAATTAATATCATTAATGTTCTTTCTTCTGTGTTTTATGTGGCACAAATCTCTCATTCACAATCAGTAAAATACAAATAAAGTCTACTTATCTGCCCTTTTGTTCTGTATCGCGTCAATGGTCTACCGGAATCTGCCATTCCATAAAAGAAATGTCCACGTGCTCCAATCTGGCTTTCTATGGACTGCTGGGCTTATTCCTTCTGTGGAGATACGACCGCCGAGTTCTGCAGCTGCCTTTATCGAAACCCTCCGGAATGGAGGCACTTTCACCCTTCACAGTACCGCGAGATGAACACACCAGGAGATCCAGGAACAAAAAGCTTTTTCTCAGGGGTGCTATACCCTTATATTTTCACTTTTCTTTCTCAGCGATTCTCACATTCCGTAATGTCCAGCCAACACCCTCAAGTGGTCTTACGTCACGGCGTCCAGCCTTCTCCGCTATATCGCACATGCGCTGACATCACGCTATTGCGCTCCCTCGTTACTGCTCCGTGACATTTGGACTTTACTTCTCCCCCATCTTGAATTTGTGCTAACATTCTATATCTTTTAATACATATTACTTTATTAAACTCTGCTAAAGGTTTACACTTCCACTATTGATTTTAACTCATTTGCGAGTGGTACTAAATGCACACTTATTTGTTTTCTCATAGTAAAATTTGCTTGATATATTTATATAGCATTAATTTAATACTCAGAGGCAATCACATGTATTTATATTCCTTTTTTGCTTGGAAACGCATGTTCGACTGTGATAAGATTGGTGTTCCTAAAATTCCAATCTATCACAATCCAACACCCTCCATAAACTGAAAAATTCCATCAATTGAAATCTTATATGAACCTTTCAGAAGTTTGTAAGTCTGAGTCATATCACCCTCTCTTTCTCCTGTTTGCTTGTGTTTGCAGTTGACAAATTCTCAATCTGTCATCATAATCAGTATTTCATAATCTGAATATCATTTTTGATTATCTCCTTTGCACTCTCTCCACCGTACCAGAATCAGCAAGGAAACCAGGGACCAGACCTGTGTGCAATAGTCCAAGTGAGGTCTTATCAAAGCCTTGTAAACAGACAAAATGACATTCCTATCTTTACATGTTGAGGTTCATTTCAGCACTGCAATTATTCTCTGAGTTGTATTTACAATTTTTGCTATATGAACCTTGAATTTCAACTTCTTGTCTATCAAAACTCCAAGATCCCTATCCTAATCAGTTTCTTTTAGTATAATCCCAGCAATATAATACAACATTGAGTATCTAATCACACCAAAGTGTATGACCTTACATTTACTGACATCCATTTTCACAGCCTATTCAAATCATTCTGCAAGTACTGCATATCAGCAGCATTCCTGATTACCCTACCTATCTTTGCATCATCAGCAAATAGCTGTATGTCGCTTGTCAAATCCTTCCTAATATCATTAATGTATAGACTGAATATGGTCAATAGTTTGAGAGTGATAGCTGCAGTCACAAGCAGGAGAGTCAGTCCATTTCCATTTATGTTGATGGTGTTTACATCTGCAAAGACCAGTTCTAATGCAGTTTAAGGTTGTCCAAAGATGATATGGTAGTCCAAATCCAGGTAGTTTAGATGTAGTGTCTGATATGGCTAATCTGGGATTGTTATAGTGTTGGTACCATTCATCTTTCCATTTATCAGGCAAGTTGAAAGATTGACTTATTAATTCCTTTGTTGTTGTTCTCCAATGAGGATTTCTTGATTTGTCTCCTTGTAGGGTGGATTTTGTATGCCTTTGTAGATAGGTAGGTTAACATTATTGGTTAAATTTGTCCATAATTTAGCAAGAGGTGCTTTTCTTTATAAATCTGGAGGTGAAATGTTACTGATGACAGGAGGCACCAATAATTTGGTGCAGATCTAATAGCTCCTGTTATTATTCTCATTGTTTGGTTAAGTTGGGTGTCCACCTTATGTATGAACACTGTTGAGCCAAACTAAGGAGGAGTACTCTGCAGTCGAATAAACCAAGGCCAAATCTGATAGGAATAAGGCTTCAGCATCTATGCCACAAGTTGAATCAGCCAGCTTCTGAATTATATTGAGTTTTTATTTTCTGAACTACTTTTCACTAGGTGTTCTTTAAAAACGAGTGTTCTATCTAGGGCAGTGTTTCTCAACGTGGTGCATACACCCCACAGGGGGTCATTAGAAAATGATGTTGCATTCGTCACCACATCACTGATATACTCAAAAACACTCGCAATTGTCGATGTTGCAACCCTGACTTTCCGAGAAAAAAAGCTGACATCGCTAGTACAGCAGTCAACATAAATATAGCACAGCAATCAACATAAATCAAGAAGAACTCTCAGAAAAGCAAAATGATGAGTCTATTAGAACTTTATTCAACATAAAAAGAACAATGGCATGGCTTTCTGATGAGACAGAAATACCGAAATTCAACTAATTTTGCAAAAAAAAAATAATGTTTCCCTTCCCATCGTCATATTTAGTTGAATGTGGCTTTAGTGCTGTAAATGACTTGCTACTGAAAAAAAAAATCATCTGGATATCATAAACCATGGGGATTCAAGATTGAAAATGACTAAATTAGTATCTCAAATAAAAACTCTTTACAACAAACAGCAGGCTCAAGGATCGCATTAACTTGGATTTTATTTTCCCGAGTTCAGTTCGATTTATGTTTTATAATATACAAAGTGTAATATAAAATTTATATTCATTGAAGAAATTCAAATTAAAAACAGTTTCACCTATGTTCCTTTTTTATTTAAAGTACATATTTATATTATACTTTTTCAGAACTTGGCTAACTATTATGCGAGGGGGGGGGGGCATCAAAATCTTTGAGGCGTTGAAGTGGGGCATGATCCAAAAAACATTGGGAAACACCTAAATGTGTACTGTTAAAGTTCAATAAAGTTCAGTTGAATGTGGCTTTAGTGCTGTAAATGACTTGCTACTGAAAAAAAAGAAATCATCTGGATATCATAAACCATGGGGATTTCAGATTGAAAATGACTAAATTAGCACCACAAATAAAAACTCTTTGCAACAAACATCAAGCTCAAGGATCGCATTAACTTGGATTTTATTTTCCCGAGTTCAGTTCGATTTATGTTTTATAATATACAAAGTGTAATATAAAATTTACATTCATTGAAGAAAGTCAAATTAAAAACAGTTTCACCTATGTTCCTTTTTTTATTTAAAGTACATATTTATATTATACTTTTTCAGAACTTGGCTGACTATTATGCTGGGGGGGGCTTCAAAATCTTCGAGGCGTTGAAGTGGAGCATGATCCAAAAAACATTGGGAAACACTGATCTAGGGTAACACCTAAATATTTAGGTGTACTGTTCAAGTTCAATAATGTATCTCTGAAGAAGACAGTAGGTCTGAAATTAGCCTGATATTAAGATCGAAGGTAGACGCATCAGTTTTTGATAGGTTTGGATTTAGATGCTACCGTTTGAAATATGATTCCGGAATTTTCAAATCATTCGTAATTATTTTTCAACTTTATTACACTTAGTGCTTTGTGTGATTATTGCAAGGTCGTCTGAATAAGCAAATTTCCTTGAACTGGTTTGAGGGAGATCATAAATATACAAATTAAACAACAATGAAGATAGTACAGAGCCTTAAGGGAGTCCATTATGAAGTTTGCAAGGTCAACTTTTTGAATTGCATGCGAATACCTGTATCCATCTGTTATTAAGTTCAATATGTTGGCGAGTCTTCTGCATGGAGTCATCTTCAGAAATTTAAATAGCAGGCCATTTCTCCATACTGATGTTAAGTCAATAAACCCAACAATAGATTTCAAATGTCTCTCAAAACCATTCTCAATCATTGATCTAAAAGCCAGTACTTGTTCACAACATCCTCTTCCTGGTGTGAAGCCTACTTGCTCAGGAGGTATTAGGTTGTTTATAATGGGAGATATTCTGTTGTATATAATCCTTTCCATAAGTTTAAGAGCAACACTCACAGAGCTATGGGTTGGTAGCTAGCTCCTGGTGATGGATCTTTACCTGGTTTTAGAATGGTTATTATTTTCTTTCTTCTATAGAGAGAGAGGGAAGATTTCCTGAAACCAAGATATTATATAGGTTAGTTAATCATTTTATGACATTCTTGCCACAATTTTTAAGAAATTCTGCAAAAATTCCATCTTATCCAGCATCTTTACCATCTTTAAGTATTTTAATAGCCTCATTTACCTCTTGAATCGTAAATGATCTCGAAAGGGTAGGGTTTGGTTTTAAAGATGTCTTCAAATTCAACAGTTGTATGTTGATGCTTTTTACAGACTGGCGATCATAAGGGTGTTTTAGAAGTTGCATATATGTTTTGCCTTCACATGACATCAAAAGATTGTGTCTCTTAGATGTTGTTGCACTGGGATCCAATCTCAGCAACAAAGACCATGCTTGTCTACTTGAATGTGAGACTAATCAAGACATGTGAAACTAATCAATACACAGAAAGAAGGATTCCACAAAAAAAAATTAGTTTGGAAAGTCACTGATAGGGAAATATGGTGCTGTTGCAGTTCAGGAAACTGATAATTTGCATAAAATGAAGTTGAACACCTGTTTTGCTGGAATCATAAGACATAGAGTAAAGAGAAACTTCACAAATGCATTTGTATTGATAGCCATGCTATCAATACAAATGCACTTCACTTTACTTACTGAGCAGTACCTGTAAAGTTATTTTACCTTAATGAGTATAATGCATCAACCAGTCAGAGCTTAGGACCCACCAGAACCTGCATAAAGATCCACTGTCAGCTAACACAGACTGGTGACATTGGAAGTTTGAAGAAACAGGATCTTTGGAAGTTCAACCACCAGTTGAACTTCAAAAGATCATGTTTCTTCAAACTTCCAAAGCTGCCATGATCACATGAAAATGTTGTTGTAATAGCAGTGCCTGTAGAGTAGCACAACAAATGGATATGCCATATTCCATGGTATGGAAAGTCTTGCACAAAATTATTACATTTTATCCATACAAGATCTGCTGCATACAGCAGCTGCTACACAATTATGATAAGCAACCAACATTTGCTCTAACATCTCTGGGCAGATTGGCAGGTGACAACACATGGCCTTCGAAAATTTTGTGGGTAGATGCGAAGCATCTTAATCTGAACTGAACTGTAAATGCCCAAAATAGTCAAATTTGGACTTCCGAATCACCCCATGCACTCCCATCACATTCATTGAAAATTACTGTTTGGTGCAGCTTTACAGCAGATTTTATAATAGAGCCATTTTTTTGAGAACATCACTCCAACAGGGCCAGTAAATATGGCTTGGATGAAGTCTAAGGTATCTTATATGTTACATAAACAAAATGGGCCATTACTCCCCATTGTGGATGGCACTGATTCAACCACAAACAAATTACCCAAAGCACTCAAATGATATATTGGCAACACACCTTCACACACAAAACACTCAGTCCACTTTAAAGTCAGTATAGAAAACCTCACACTCCAACACAATAGTCAATTCTGATGTTTTCTCCTAATTTGAGATGATAAACCTACATTGTTCTATTCATATTTATTTGACTGTCACTTATTTGAGTGTGTATATATATACAGGGTGTTCGGGATAAATTTGACATATTTATAATTAATTATATTTTTCCGTAAGTTACATGTATTAACACACACTTCTCTTCATTTAAAAGTTTGGACCCTTCTTCATTCATATACAAGATGTCAGAAAGGATGGATAGCTGGAACCCACCTGAATCATGGAAGAAAATAACTTGTATCATGATGATTCGTGCCCGCCATCAAAATAAGGATATTACGACTGCTGCCCAATGCTCCCTGAATACAGTAAAAACAATCAGGCATGAACTAGAGACTTGCAATGGTGACTACGAGGATGTAGCAAGAAGAAAGATCCCTAGCAGACGATCTGATTGCGTTCGTACAGCAGAATTCCTCGCAAATCTGCAGGAACAGGTGTTGAAGAACCCTGGCATTGGAATTCGGGCTTTGTTCGTGGAGTTGCTAACTGTAGTCAAGCCCTGGATAACAAGGGTAGCCAATGGTAGGCCGTATGTATGGCAGCAGGATTCGGCCCCTTGCCACACCTCTGGGAAAAGTCAAAAATGGTTGTCTGAAAATTTCTACGACTTCACCAGTCCAAATGTTTGGCCTCCAAACTCCCCAGACCTTAACCCCATGGATTATTTTGTATGGGGCGCAGTTGAAAAAGACACCAATCGCACTTCCAGTAATACAAAAGCCCAGTTAATGGATAAAATTAAAACAGTTTTTGCGGCCCTTCCCAGGGAGACTGTAGCATCAGCTTGTTCGAGGTTCCGAAGCAGAATTGAAGCTGTGATCGATGCTAATGGTGGTTATTTTGAGTAAATCTTGTTGATAGTATTGTAATTAACTCTGCCTGTAATGTTTTTTTGTCAATTCATTAAATTTAATAGATACAAAGAAGATTTTCTTTTTCCTTACGAAACTGTCAAATTTATCACGAACATCCTGTATATATGCTTTTTTTTTTTGTTACTTAAGTCAAGAAAGCATATATGAAGTAACTTTATTCCTCAGATCTAAAACACCAATAATATTAAGAAGGAACTTAACATTGCCTAGGAACGTGACAACAGAGCTAATTTCAGGTGATATGGTCACTTAAACAGAATGGGAAAGATTATCGGCCAGGTTGGAAAGAAAAGACCCATAGAAAGACCAAGATATAGGTGGATTGATATAGTCAAGTGCCTTAAAAGAGAGAAATATAAAATCTGATAATGTTGGAGTCTTGACAGATAACAGATTGATTTGAAGTAAAATTGTTGATAGGAAGTTAATAATGACATAAATCTTTCATGTAGACAAAGATTATTGAAGAAAAAATGAAAGAGTTTGAGAACAGGAACCAAACCATGGAGATTCAGTGGCAAGCCTTAAAGAAAACCCTGACTGATTCAGCCAGAGAGGCATGTGGTGAGGTTGTCTGCAAGGATAGAAAAATCAGAACTCCATGGTGGACACAGGAAGTTAAAGAGGCAGTGAAGGAAAAGAAGAAATCATATCAAAAGTTCCTGGCAAATAAGTCAGCTTGTGCTCTTAGAGAATACAGAGACAAATGCAAGAATGTTAAACACTGTGTAAAACTAGCTAAACAAAATTCATTGGAGGACTTTGGAATGAATATAGAAAATAAATATCAAGAATGTGGCAAAGTATTCTGGAGGTTGTTGAAGAAGCTTAGAAATGGAGGAAAGAGTGCTGTAAAAGGAGATAGAGATGATAAAGGTGACATGAAAACGGGAGAAAGAGATATCCTTGAAGTATGGAGTAATTACTTTGAAAAACTGCTAAATGAAACAAGCAGTGATGACCACACAGTGGTAAAAAACACTCAACAGGCACAAAGTCAGGAATACATATCCATACTTGAAGTAGAAAAAAGCCATCCAAGGCTTGAAATGTGGAAAGGCAGCAGGAGTAGATGATATTCGACCAGAAATGCTCAAGTATGGAGGTATAAAAATCTTCCAGTGGCTGCACTGCATAGTTCAGAAAGCCTGGACAGAGGGACGAATTCCCGATGATTGGAGTAGAGCTCTCATAGTACCCATATATAAAAAGGGAAATAAAACTGAATGTGAGAATTACAGAGGTATTTCCCTACTGAGTGTTCCTGGCAAGATCTATGTAAGTATACTTGAGAAATGGTTGAGAAGAATTGTGGAAGAACAAGCTGGACTCAGGCCAAATAGAGGCTGTCAGGATCAGATCTTCACTTTACGACAAACAGTTGAGAAAGCATGGGAATAACAAAGATCTGTATTTAAGTTTTGTCGATCTGGAAAAGGCATATGACAAGGTGCCAAGAGAGAAGCTATTCAATACGCTACAATTATATGGTGTCAATGGGGCATTATATCAAGCAATACTTAGTCTTTATTTGAGTTGTAAGTCAGCAGTTAGAAAAGAAGGAAGCACAGGAAGATGGTTTAATGTTAAATTTGGTGTGAGACAAGGATGTACATTATCCCCTCTGTTATTCATTATCTATATGGATCACATTATGAAGGAAAGTGGTATTAAACATGATATCAAAATTGGAGATGTTAATGTCAGCTCTTTGCTTTATGCAGACGATGTTATACTTCTAAATACGACTGCTATAAATTTGCAAGATTCCCTGACTAAATTGAATAACTGTTGTAATAGATATGATATGAAGGTTAGCATTAAAAAGACAAAGACAATGAAAATCGGTAGAATTGCTGAAAATGTCAACTATCAACAATCTGGTATGGTAGGAAGTCAATTGAATAAATTCATATGGAATAAGAGATAAATTAGTGGGAACACTAAATTAGCTGTATATATACAAGACAGTGTTCAAAACAGTTTTAACTTATGGATCTGAGAGCTGGATCAGAAGTAAAACACTTGACAAAGACTAGAAACTGCAGATATGAGAGTCCTGAGAAAGATTAGAAGAGTGAACAGATGGCATCAATGGCAATATCATATTAAAAATGAGGATATTAGGAAAGAACTTGACATTGTCAGCATCCAGGAATGCATTAGCAGATTTAATCTCAGGTGATATGGTAACTTAAACAAAATGGGCGAGGAAAGATTAGCAAAACAAGTGTTCTCTGCCAGCTTTGCAGGAAAACGACCCAGAGGAAGACCAAGATATAGGTGGATTGATACGGTACAAAGTGCCTTAGACAACAGAAATACAAGATCTGATAATGTTGGAGTCTTGACAAGTAACAGACTGATTTGGAGGAAAATTGTAGATAGGAAGTTAGTAATGATGTAAATTTTTCATGTACATGTCAGGAAATTGATAATGATGATCTTTCATGTAGTACTATCATGATATCCTGGACAACCCTTGAGGGTACATGTCAGGAATTTGATGATGAGTCTGTAAATATATACTGTCGACGGCATTGTAATATTGTTATTTTCTATTATCAACTTTATATTGTTATCAACCACGCCTTTTATTTCTTTTAAACGTGCACTTTAGTCCCAACTTATTTCTTCTACTTTACTAAAATAAAACTATAATCTGCTTAACATAGACCTCGCTATTAATTCTTTATAATCTTCTTTAAGTTCGCACTGCTAGTGATGACGTTTGTTATTAGTCTATCCACGATAAACAAGTTACCAACTCTGAAACTATGCAATTTAGAAAAATTTATTTGTTTAACAACTGCATTATTCTAAATTATATCAGCATCATCATCATACGTATCAAGGATTTAGGCCTAGTATGGCCTTAAAAGTCATCGTCGAATCGTTTAAGAGGACGTCCTGGTTTTCTTTTCCCTAATGGCTCGTACTTTAAGGCTTGTTTTGGTAATCTTTCTGTTTTCATTCTTTGAACCTGTTCCATCCATTTATGTTTATATTTTTTAATTTTTTCAATTACTGGTTCTTGGTTTAATTCTTTCATATCTTCGTTTCTTTTGTGATCAAATAGGGTATACTTTGCAGTTTTTCTCATAAGCTTCATTTCTGCTGTTGTTAATCTTTGTCTTTTTGTTTTATTGTCCAGATTTCGCTTCCATACATTAAGACCGGTAGGGCTAATGTATTGTATACTTTTAGCCTGGTTTGTTTTTGAACTAGGTTTGGTTTAAATATAGAGTTAATTACTCCTGTTATTTTTAAATATTTTGCAATTTTTATGTTTATATCTTTTTCATTTTCATAAGTGATCATACATCCTAGGTAGTTAAATGAATTCACCTGTTCTAAGATCTTGTTATCTAATACTATTTTAGTTCTTGCTGGATCTTGTCCTTTAAAGGCCATAGTTTTTGATTTTTCCGTTGATATTATCATACCATAATCTTTGGATATCTCATTTAGATTTAGAATAGCTTTCTGTAAGTTATCTTCAGAATTTGTAATTATTATTTGGTCGTCTGCAAAGAGGAGAGTGTTTAAGTTAACTGTAGGTGAAAGTTTAATTCCTTGATGTGAGTTTTTACTCCATTTTATTATTATTTCATTTAAGTAGATATTAAAAAGAGTTGCTGAGAGGGGACATCCCTGTCGGACCCCTTGGTTTATCTCTCTTGTATATGATAGCTTGTGATTTAATCTTATTTGTATTTGATTATTTTCATATATACTTGTGACAGCTTTTAGGATATTATTTGGTATTTGTCTTTCTTTTAATATGTTTCTTTTAACTTTGTCAAATGCTTTTTCAAAGTCAATAAATGCAATATGTGTTTCTAAATTATATTCTCTTCTTTTCTCTATTATTAATTTTAGGCAGAAGGCTGGGTCTATACATGATCGTCCTTTTCTAAATCCATTTTGTACCTCTAGAATAAAGTTTTCGGAATATTTCATTAGTTTGTTATTTAAGATTCTGCTATATATTTTGTAACATGAATTTAGTATACCGATACCTCTATAGTTTTTAGGGTCATCTCTATTACCTTTCTTAAAAATAGGAATCACAATTGCTTTTTTCCATTCTATTGGGGGGATACCAGTTGAGTAAATTTTATTTAAAAATAATAAGAGTCTTCCTTTGAATCTTGTTCCTGCATATTTATATAGTTCTGAACCTGGCTTATCTTCTCCAGGTGATTTTCCGTTTCTTGTTTTCTTGTTTCTTTCAGGCTGATTTCTAATTCTTCTTCAGTTATTTCCTTTTCATTTTTGTTAATTGTTTGCCAGTTGTCTTTTTTAAAATATTTGTCTGTCCACAGTTCTGTGTAGTAATTTAGAAATTCTTCTAATTTCAATTCAGTGTTTAATTTTATGTTTTCTTTGGTATCTGCATTTAGGTGTTTCAAAATCTTATATACATTGGGTCTTATTTTATATAAATCATGTTCTAAATTAGAAACAAATTTATTCCATGATTCTCTATGTCTTTTTCTGACTTCTCTTTTAGCTATGGCTCTTATTCTTTTATATTCTATTTCATCTTCTAATCTTTTACTGCTTAACTATTTGTGATAGGCTTCTTTTTTCTTTTTGATTATTTCTTTGATTGTATCATCCCAGATCTTCAGTTTTTTTTCTTTTATTGAATTTTTTGGTCTTTCCTAAGCTTTCATTTGCTGCTGCATTTAGTATCATTTTTATATTAAGCCATTCTATTTCTATTTCTTCATTTTGTTTTATTTTATCTAGATACTGGTTAATTCTTTGTTCATATAGCCATTGTACATTTGTGTCATTCAATAGCCTAGTTTTATAAACAAATGTTTCAATTTTTCTTTCTGTTCTTGTTACTTGTAGCCATTTAGGTGGTAATCTTAATTTTATTTTAACAAGAAAGTGGTCACTGCTTATTTCATATCCTCTGTGAACTCTAACATCTAGTGAAAATTTTGATGTCTTTTCATTTAATATGAAGTAATCTAATATTGAT
Source organism: Typopeltis vanoorti (assembly GCF_054136105.1). Taxonomy (NCBI): domain Eukaryota; kingdom Metazoa; phylum Arthropoda; class Arachnida; order Uropygi; family Thelyphonidae; genus Typopeltis; species Typopeltis vanoorti. Next base: position 40,183,836 of record NC_143566.1, on the reverse strand, counting down.
TTCCATCCTCTTGCTGCCCAAGTATATTTATGTATGTCTTTATGTTTATAGAAGGAATTCATTATTTTTAGGTTATTATAAACTACAAAGTCAATCAATTTTTTACCATTTCTGTTTAGAGTGTGTTCTCCATGTATTCCTATATTATTATTAATTTTCGTGTTTCCAATTCTTGCATTTAAGTCTCCTGCTAAAATTATGTAATCATTTTTATTTATTTTATTATATATGATTTGTAGCTGATTATAAAAATCAATATTATCCTGTTCTCTTCCTTCTTCTGGGGCATATAAACCAATTATTGTTAAATAGCCTCTATCTATTTTTATTCTAGCCTCTAATATTCTTTCATTCCATAATTTATAGTGTTTTAACTGTTTTGAAAGGGAGTTATGAATCCAAATCATGACTCCTGCTTGTGCTCTTTGGTCTCTGTCAACTCCACTGTATATCACATTAAAATTTTCAGTTCTCATAGTTCCTTTTAATTTCTTTTTTGTTTTAGTGATTACTGCTATTTTAAAATTTCTTTCATTTAATAACTGGTCTAATTCTATTTCTTTATATGCTATTCCTCTTACATTCCAGTTTGCTATGTGTATTATATTTTGTCGTTACCATTTTCGTTTTCCCTTTTCCATTCTAGGGTCGTTTCCCATAGATTCAATCCGATTATCTTTTTTTGTCAGCTTACAAGTATGGTTATGTTCTCCATGTCAGGGGACTAGCCTGACGATGGAATAGTTCAGTGGTAGGGCTGCTACCTTAAGGCTTCCGAATTTAAACCCATAGGAGGAATAGGGTATATTGAAGGGGAAAGGGTAGATTATAGAAGAAATATAGTAAGGTTTATAGAGAGGACATAGTTGTAAGGCCAGAAATGAAAAGACCCCATGGCCCTCGAGTACTCTAATAGCACAAGGGTCATAAAGTAAGAAGAGTTGGCTGATAAGGCCTTATAGGAAGGATTAAAGTAAGTGGGTCTTCCTCAAAGTAGAAGAAGGAGAGGATAGATCCAGCTAGGAGTCCATGGGAGAGCCGCTTCCCTTACAATCAAGACGATTGCCCCTTATGGCCCTGTTGGTCCACGAGTCCTTATTCAGTATATTCGGACCCTACCATATATACACACACACACGCACGCGCATGTACACACACACACACACACGCACGCGCATGTACACACACACACACACACATGGTGGGCTCTCCTATCCGCCACCCAGGGGACGCGCTCTCTAGGGGTTACAGGGTCCCCTGAGAGTCTAAATTTTATATATATATATATATATATATATATATATATATATGGGAATAAATTTTTAACTTGGGTATATTGTATATTAGGATAACCAAGCAATTTTATATGCTTGGTTATTTTAGCTCCTAATCCCAAGTATGCAAACAATTAAGTTTGCGCCTGAAACAAAGTTCAAGTCTAAAGATGGTACAACACCTGTGCAACTCATTGTAAAGGTGGGTAAAGCTCTGATCACTATTCTTAGTATTTTCCCATAATGTAAAGTACATCTCACTAGAAGACGTATACTGCAATGCATTATGGGTGGGGTCACTACCCAGACCGGTTTCAACCTTTTTTGAGGTCTCCTCAGTGAGTAGCTAGACCCTAAATACCAAGGTTTTAGTAATAACAGAGCGTTATCAACTTTACCTATATAAGTTGCAAAAAGGTGTATTAAGCTTTAATAAAAATCTCTTTAATAAAAATTGCTTGGTTATCCTAATATACAATATACCCAAGTTAAAAATTTATTCCCATCAATATCTCCTCCAGAGATTTTTATTAATGCTTAATAAAATGGTGTAGGGGATAGTGATATCCCCTACACCTGGATGTAGGGGATAGTGATAGACTTGGTGTAGTCTTTATTGTTGAGGGGGGAGGGGGGTTGTGGTTTTCAGGTTTTAGTATTTTTTGGATTTTTTTGGGGTTATAGCCATTGGCTAAGAAAGTGTTGAGGATGTGGTTTAGTTCCATAGTCAGGGCCTTGTCATCTGAGCAGATTAATTTTGCCCTGTTATATAGTGTTTTTATCACCCCATATTGTTGTGAGGGGGGGTGGTGGGATTGCTGGTGAATGTATCTGCCAGTGTGGGTAGGTTTTCTGTAAACAGAGAAAACCAAAGATCCATCAAGCTGGCGGGTGATTAAAGTGTCTAGGAAGGGGAGGGTGTTGTTTTCCTCTTTTTCTAAGGTGAACTGGACTCTGGGATGTTGGTTGTTTAAGTGTGTTAGGAAGGAGTGGAGTGAGTCTGAGCCATGTGGCCAAATAGCAAACACATCATCCACATAACGAAGCCAAATAGTCGGTTTTTTGGGGCAGAGTTTAAGGCTTTTTCTTCAAATGTCTCCATAAAGAAATTGGCCAAGGGTGGGGAAAGTGGTGAACCCATGGCTGTCCCCTCTATCTGTTTGTAGAACTTTCCTTGCCAAACGAAATAGCCTGAGTTCATTGTGAACTGAAATAGGGCTGAGATATCGGGAGGAAGCTTGGCTTGGATGAGCTCAAGGGTTTCTTTGAGTGGGACATTAGTGAATAGGGAGGAGACGTCACACGTCAGATGTTCCTAACACACTTAAACAACCAACATCCCAGAGTCCAGTTCACCTTAGAAAAAGAGGAAAACAACACCCTCCCCTTCCTAGACACTTTAATCACCCGCCAGCTTGATGGATCTTTGGTTTTCTCTGTTTACAGAAAACCCACCCACACTGGCAGATACATTCACCAGCAATCCCACCCCCCCCCTCACAACAATATGGGGTGATAAAAACACTATATAACAGGGCAAAATTAATCTGCTCAGATGACAAGGCCCTGACTATGGAACTAAACCACATCCTCAACACTTTCTTAGCCAATGGCTATAACCCCAAAAAAATCCAAAAAATACTAAAACCTGAAAACCACAACCCCCCCCTCCCCCCCTCAACAATAAAGACTACACCAAGTCTATCACTATCCCCTACATCCAGGGCACCTCTGAAAAAATAACTAATATCCTCAAGAAATATGACCTTACTTCCTGTTACAGACCATATAAAAAGTTGGCATCCCTTATCCGCTCTACCAAAGACCAACCACTTCCCCTAGACCTACCTGGTGTATACCAGGTCCCTTGCAGCTGCAAATTGTCCTACTTTGGCCAAACAGGCAGAACAACAAATATCAGGATTTCAGAACACCAAGACTACATCCGGTTTCACCAGTACAGCCGCTCTGGGCTGGCAGACCATGCCTTAGATACCCACCATAAAATTCGTTGGAAGAAGACAAAAATAATCCATCGCAGCAAGTTTAAATACGAAAGATTATTCAAAGAATCTTCAGCAGCTCTAAAAAACGTTCCTAACCTCAACAAATTTGGGTGCATGAAACTGCCCCAAATTTGGGAGACTTTCATTATGAGAACTTCAGCCCAACGGCCAAGACTACCAAATTAGCCCGCAAGAGGGCACCATTAGGACTTTAGGAACAAAATTAGTGTCTTAATTTCTTCCTCATTTGCTTTGTTAGTTCCTTTAGTGCACATACCATATCTTTATGTTCCTGAAGATGACAATGTGACATTGTCGAAATATAGAAGTGATTCATTAAAGTTATCTTTAATTAATTTACTTTATATGCGTTGTTAATTCCGCAAATTAATTACCACTATTATAAAATTACAAGGCAGCAATCATCTCTCCTATAAGGTCCGGCCAGGGTATCTTGTAAATATTGGCGAGTGTATTCCTGTAAGCTCTCTGGTCAAATTTCATACAAAACTTTTATTGTTTCTATATTCGGATTTGAAATAATGCTGGATTTAATATCCACTTAATTTTTATAAATTTGCATCACCGAAGTAAAGCCTTTTGGCTCTTTATTTTAGTATATACCCTCTTTATTATTATTATATAGATATCTTCATGGAGTCAGAAGACTCATCTTGGGAGATCCATTATTCAGACAATACCTCTCCTTAAACTCATTCTCTGATGAAGCACCTACAACCACCTCTGGCAACACATTCACCATCCTCCAAGAAACAAAATTTAATCGTAACACCTTTGCTAACCACGCTGCCACACAATTTCAATGAATTATCTCTCATCTCCCTTCCTGCTATGAAATAGAAAAAGAAGTCTTCAGTGTCACTCCTATAAAGCATAAATGTTTCTATCATGTCTCCTCTTTTTGCCTATCGGCTAATTTTTGAAGCCTACAGACCAATCGATTCTCACAGAGCATTCCACAATCTTTGTCACTCGCTTCTGAATTCTCTCCACAACATTGTTGTTCCCATGGAATCTGGGAGTCCAGATCTGTGCGCAGTAATCCACAAGTGGCCTTATATAGAGAACAATAACCTCTATACCTGCTTGTCAGTATGTTCAACAATCATATAATCTGAAGTGTTGTTTTGGTTATCTTCACAATATGCCCTATAAAAGCAACTCCCTTTCAACACTCACACCCAAGTACATGGCTTATTTTTCTTTTCTGTTTCTCAATTACATTTGTCATATCTTTAATTTTCACTCCTAGGAAACTTAAAGCAGTAGCGTCATCAGAAAAAAAAGTAAACGATTTACTTTATTTTCATTATTGCTATTTTACCTACTTCACTGCTATCCGGTCTCTTCCTATTCTGCTCATTTTTCTTATCCTATCTGAGGTTTTTAAACGTTTCTCAATTTCTTCTAATTCTCTAGTGGATTGTCGAACAATTTGTTCTAATCTAGATATTTCAAATGTCAAGTTATCTTTATTTATATCATTAATAACAGTGCTGTAATGCTTCTGCTATTGATGATATAAATAAATATAATTATTTATATTTATTTATAAATATAAATAATTGAAATATCTAGATTAGAACAAATTGTTTGACAAGAAGACAAGAACAAAAGTTCTTGTCTTCTGCATCAGCATGTACATTAACTGGTGCTTTTATACACTGCTTTGTTTTGATTTGTGGAGTGCTTAGGAGCCAAAGCTGTATAACTGGGAGGAGACCTCCACATAGCCTTTTAAAGGAATGCAGAAAACTGATGAGGCTTCTGACCAAATGGAAATGGCAAGAGACTTTCCTCTAACAACCTTTTCTATCTCTTGAAACAGATGAACTAGTCTGAGATTGTATACAATTAGCAGACTAAATATTAAATACACTACTGTGATATTAATTAAATTTATATGAAGCCAAGCTAGCTGTGCAAAACAACTAGTTCTAGCATGTTATGAGGAGCAGATGATATATACTATAATGAAATGCAATTGATCCTCAACTTTATGACATGTGGGACATACTACACTCCATTAACATATTCACTGAATGCCATCTCATTCCAGTAACCTGTGGACAAGGATGTTATTGCCATTTTCAAGACATATCATTTAAGAAATAATTCTGTTCAGGCTAACGAAGGGGAGAAACTTGTCACTCACACTTTTGGAATATAATATCTCACAGATACAGTATGTAGCGTGGGAAAGCAAAGTGTATGAATGATATTTGGAAGAATTTATTGAAAATACATGTTCAGAATTCACAGGATGAGAAGCCTTACAACAGATTGGTGACAAAATAGTGCTGCTAACTAGAGTTACAGTTGGAGATGATAAAGATGTAGAGCATTTGGTGGAAGAAGAGCTCCTTTAAATGAAGTCCTTTATAGATATTCATTTATCAAACAAGTCTAATAATTTGATTTTTTTTATAAGTCAATCTAAACTTAAGAAACGTGTATTTTATTCAGTAATGCTACTATTAAAAATATACTTCATTATATGATTTATATTTAGAAAATTTTACTATGTAACCATTTTATTCACAAAAGATACTGGCACAAACCTTTGACATGAACAAATAAAGTCCAACAAAATGAAAAAACTTCTGCAGGTGTACAAGGAAGCCTTCTGTAAAAATAAAATATTAATGACAGCTTCATTAGTAAATACATGCAAATTGTATATTAGAAGATAGAATGAAAATTTTAAAACCACATGTAAGATTATTGCAATAATAATTATGATTGGTAATAAGCAACTTCTGAAATAAGAAGAGTTTGTCTAACAAACACTATGATTAGTGTTTGTTAGACAAACACTAATCATAGTTGATATTTTAATGAGTGAAGAGCATCAGTACTGCAAATAGGTTGACTGTATAGTTCAAGCAGAGAAGCGAGATCCCTCGACACTTCTGCATATGCCAGAAACAGAAACCATTCCGATAATAGCGTAATCGATCAATGAAAAATTTTCTGACGTGTAATAATTTTACCAAGTTCATTACAGTCAAATCCTGAAGCAACTAATTTGCTTGTATAACAGTTGGAAAATTTTACACGAGTTCATACATTGGTGAAGAATATGTACATCGCCTTATTCCTTTCTCTGAACTATGGACATACTTTTTTTTTTTTTCCCAAGAGGGGGGAGGGGGAAAGCAAGTTCTCTTGCAAAATCCTCTGGCTTATGTTTAGTCTAAAATTTTCCACTTTACCATCATGAATATTGTAAAAGTGCAAATTTACAATAATAAACAAAATTGAAAGTTTCAGTATAGATGTAAGCACTAAACTGAAAAGTTTTCAGTGAATAACAAAATCCCTTAAAAATAGAAATATCACTGAAATAGATTATCCATTTTGAATATTAAATGAAACAGAAAAGCAGAAGTAGGATGATGGAACTGAAAGGGAGGAGAGAACAGACTTGTAGAAATTACAGAGGACTAAACAGTCTAAAAATTTAGTCAAATCCCAAATGAAAGACTTAAAAATATTGCAAACAATCTACTCTCAGAAGGGCAAAATTGTTTCAGACATAGAAGACCATGTATAGACAACATTTATGTGCTAAAACAAATTCTTCATAAAAAGACAAGAATTTAATTTAGAGACTCGTATGGCTTTTATAGATTACAAGAAAGCTTTTGATAAAATATTATGTTGGAGGTTTAATGGATTTTTTACAACACTCAAAAAGAATTAAAATAGAATTTAATACTTCCTATATTTCGTCCTAGTCACTAGGACATCTACGGGGATTACAAAGACAATTAATGTAACATGCACACAAAAACTTACAATACTGATTTGTATTGTAAGTTTTTGTGTGCATGTTACATTAATTGTCTTTGTAATCCCCGTAGATGTCCTAGTGACTAGGACGAAATATAGGAAGTATTAAATTCTATTTTAATTCTTTTTGAGTGTTGTAAAAAATCCATTAAACCTCCAACATAATGTCCTCACAGCACTTAAGCCTCTACACAAGAATTTTGATAAAATAAACAGAGATAAATTATGGAATATAATGAAAAAAGGGATATCCATTACATTTGGTACAAGCTATACAAAGTTTATATAAAGATACAAAAATACAGTTACAGTTAGGTAATAAATTAACAGAGGTCATTGAAATAAATCAGGGTGTCAGATGGGGATATAGCTTATATATATATATCCCACTTTTGTTTAACATATAAACACCTGAGGAGTATACTTAGTTTGGGGCAATGGAATCGGTTGCTGGATTGGAAGAATACTAATAGGTCATAGGAAGCATTTAAAAAAAATACTTAAACATTGCAATATCAGAATGTGTCTCGAGAGTTCAAAGAATAAATAGGGTAGGAGTCAAATGGATGTGTAATCTTATTAAGCAAGAAATTCATAAGAAAAGGATGATGTGGAAAGAATACTGTATGCATAAGGATGACATTTAGTAAATATTATGAAAATTATAAGCAGCAGGCCAGAAGAGTCACAACTGTTGTACCGAAAACTGAATACGAAAAGAAACTGCTCTGCAAGCTAAAGATGACTCCAAAGAATTCTATCAACATACTGCCAGTAAAAGAAAGAATGAATATGAAAGAATAACTACTGAATGCAGATAGTGTGAGGGTGACAGATGCAGAAGATGCTGTTCAACTAATAATGCTCATTTCACTAAAAGCTATCAACCAGGTGTATGCAACATTGAGCTCACTGGATGAAGAAACTCGGGTGTATGAGGAGGTGGTATTAGAGCTGTTGCACAAACTGAATAAGAATTCAGCAGTAAGGACTGAATGGATATCAGCATGGATGCTAAAAGATTCAGCTGAACTGGCTATTCCTTTAGTCAGTCTATATAATTTGAGTTTCAGAACAGGGATGATTCTGCAGGATTGGAAAGAAAGTATGGTAATCCCATAGCACAAGGGTGATACAAAGACCAATGTATCCAGCTGTCGATCAATCAGTATCAAAGGTGTGGAGTTGAAGATTTTTGGAAAAATTACCTAGGGCTTGCATTCAGAAATGGGTTGACGGAGAATCTCTACTTTGCATGAACAGCATGGGTTTACTAAGGAAAGGTCATGCTTTAGCAACTTGTTCACATTCTACAATAGCGTTACCAATGCGGTAGACAAGGGGAATGGATAAACCATGATACTTTTCGATTTTAGTAAAGCTTTTAATAGAATACAGCATGGAAGACTGTTACATAAATTGGAAAATATGCATGGATAAGAGAATAGCTGACTGACATGTCAAAAAAATGGTATATGGGGGATGCGAGTCTGCAAGATTTAAGGTAACCAGTGGTGTACCACACGGATCAGTCCTTGGTTCACTGTTATCTATTCTATACTATAAACGATAAGCTGAAATTGGAAACTGATGTGACGTTGGCTTGAAACCAATGTAGGTTGTAACGTTTTTGTCAAGTTATTTGAAACGTTTCGAAACACAGGGGCTACCCTGAGTGTCAAGTCTTCAAAATTCGAGTCATCAGAATTCAATAAGAACCGGCCTACCAGTCTGGACCACGCGGGGGGGGGGCTGGTATATATGGATAAAGAGGTGATAGTTCCACTGTATAAGGTACTAATTTGGCTTATCTAGATTTCTGTGCACATATCTATTCACCTGGCTATATTGGTGATAAGTAAACATAGGAGAAGATGCAGAGGAGAATAATTAAAGACTGTCTCAGGACTCTGGCAAATTGAGTATAAAGACAGACTGAGTGCATGTGGTCTTCAGAGCTTGACACATATGAGGAGAAGGGGTGATATAATTGAACCTATAAGTTGGGTTCTCTGTACCCAACAGAGGAACTAATGATAGAATAATGGGAGATGTGAGAAAAAGATCATCTCTGGAAATTGTACAAAGATCATGTGATTAATGAAGTGAAAACGAGACTTTTTGCTTGGTGGGTGGTTAATGAGCAGAATGCATTGCCAGAGTGAGTGATGAGTACTCCAACATTGAATGTCTTCAAGGTAGGCATGATAGTTATTGTACTCTGTGAGTGATAAGTCTTCAGACTCCATGAAGGCTCGGAAGTAATACTAACTCCAGTGAGATAGCTAATTATATTGACCTTTCAATTAGGACAGGTTACATGCTGAACTACAAAGCTGAAAATTATGACCGACTTAGGATAACACTATCTTTGGTCCCATGGTATCAGTTACTGAATGGGAAAGATATCATCAATACATGGGAATCTTTTAAAAAGTGCTTAAGTGAGGCAGTATCTGAATGTATCCCTACAGTTCGAAGAATAGATATGGTAGGAGGTAAAATGGATGTGCAACTTAATTAAGCAAGAAATCTCTATATAATCATATGAAAAGAAAATCAGAAGAGTTATGAAATATGTAAAGTGCGGGCCAGAAAAGTAACGAATATTAGGCATAAAGCTAAATCAGTGTATGTAAAAAATTAGCTATGGGCTAAAGTCAACCCAGTCAGATTATTATTGAATTGATTGTTCAATTAATGAGTGCTCACTTTGCTAAGATAATCAACCAGAGTGCATGTAACGTGATGCATAGTGATACTACACCATGTGAAGAGTTAGAAATGCGTGAAAATGAGGTTGAAGAGCTTTTGCATAACCTGGATAAGAATTTGGCAATAGGGACAGATGGAATATCAGCAAGTATGCTAAATGCACGTTCAGCCAAATCAGCTTGGTCTCTGACATGTTTATATAACTTCAGCCTGAGCTAGAGAAATATACCACAAGAATGGGGGGAAAAAATGCATGATAGTTCCTTTGTACAAGGGTGGTGCAAAGCCAATGTGTAACTACAAACCTATGAGTATATCTATAAATTAAAGATGTTAAAAATTATATTCTTGGTTTCATCCTTTATCAAAGTGTGGCACATGAAGTATCTTAATGACTGGGCTACTTGCATATAAGGGGTAACGACTTCACATCAATTGCCTATGATTATCTGTTGTGGTTGTGAAGATTTCAGACGAGTTGGCAAGAACTCACATACAGGCTATACTATGCAAGGAACAGCATGGGTATACTAAAGGGAGGTTAAGTGTTAACAATTTGCTCAATTTTATAATGATATTACAGCCGAGATGAATAAAGGGAATGAATACACAATGATACTGTTGGATTTTACTAAGGCATTTGATAGGATATCGCATGAAAGGCTATTGCATAAACTGAAGAATATGGGTTTGAAATATAAACTCTTGCCTAAGATAAGTGGATGGTTGACAGAGAGATGTCCAAAATAGTTGTGTGGTGGGCAGAATTTGCCAGATTTAACATAACCAGTAGCATACTCCATGGTTCAGTCCTTGGATCATTGTTGTTCAATCTATACATTAATGACAATTGGAAAGATCTAACAGGAGATGTTCAATAGTTTGCTGATACTGCACAGATAGACATGGCAATCAGCGATACTGATATCTAGCACTTACAGAATAATTTGAATATTTGGGTAAATGAAAATGGCTTATCAGTTTAATATTTGAGCTTTCCAAGCGCATATTATATTATGCAGGGTTATGCTACAAAAAACTGATGAGGTTAGAGATCTTAACATAATGGTGGATAGGAATTAGAACTCCAAATGTCACACAAGTAAAAATTGCAAATACCACTCAGATGATAACTTCAATGTTGAAGTGAACCTTGATATGCAAGGATAAGGAAGCAATTTTGCTTCTTTACAAGATCCTGATAAGAACCAGAACAGGACTGCTATGTGCAGATTTGGTCTCTTGGGTTCCAAGACAATAAAAGAAGCTGTGGAAAGGGTGCAAAGAAGAGTCTATCTATATGTTCACTGGGCATCTAAGATGCCCAGTGAACCCGTATGATCACTCCGATGTTCGGTTATGTGCCATACCAGGCCTCGCCATGTAGTCCTGTTGTTTGCATTTCTGGAGGCCTCAACTCTCTGAAGATCAGTCACTACACACACCATCCATCTACCTCATTAATGGTCTACCCCTTCCTGTTTTTCCAGCAACTTTACCTTCTATTACTGTTCTTGAGAAGTCCCCCTTCCATCCTTTCAATGTGTCCAAAATATTTTAACTTTCTTCTGTCAATATCCTTAAAGAGCTTTAAAGTTCTACTGATCTTTTCTAACACCCATTCATTTGTACACCTTTCACTATATGATATCCTCAGCCTTCTGTAACACCACATTTCAAAAGCAGATATCCGTTTCTTATCAGACTTCTTTAGGTTCAAAGTCTCGCATCCATAAGTCGCTGTTGGAAAAACAACTGCACCCAAAATCTTCAACTTTGTTCCCATGGAAATAGATCTATCCTTCCAGATTTTAGACAGGTCTCTAACTGTTGTTTTGGCCATTCCTAACCTCCTTCTGACGTCTTCTGAACAACAATTCTTCACATTAATAATGGATTCCAGGTACTCAAACTTGCTGACTTCCTCAATTCTTTCTCCATTAAGGTACACTTATTTCTCAAGAGATTCCCTGTTTGTATTTCCTTTGAGAACCATGATCTTTGTCTTGCTAGGATTGAGTTGATGTCCTCTGTTATTACTGATCTTGTTAACTTTGTCAAGAATTAGTCCTAGGTTCTTCCATGTCATTACAAAGGAGCACTATACCATCAGCATACCTCAGATTACTGATCAATCTACCTCCTATCCTAATTCCTGTCTTGAGCTCATCCAATGCTTCACACATGATATCCTCTGCATATATACTAAACAAGCAAGGAGAAAGTGAACATCCTTGCCTAACTCCTTTTCCAACTTGAAGCCAGTCAGTCAATCCAACACCTGTTCTTACCGTGGCTTCTTGCTCACTGTACAACTTAGCTATCAACCTGATAGTGTGTTGAGGAAAACCCATTCTTTTCATTACTTCCCACAGTTTCACAAGCTCAACACAGTCAAAAGCTTTAGAGTAGTCTAAGAAACATATTACAAGAGGGAGTCTGGATTCTTTATATTTTTCTATGATCTGTCTAAGGCAAAGTATCCGATCTCTGGTGCCCTTACCTTTCCTAAAACCTGCTTGTTCCTTGGGCATCTTTGCCTCAACTTTAGCCTCAATCCTATTTAACGTGATCTTCAGTAAAATCTTGCTTGCATGAGATATTATACTAATAGCTCTATAGTTCTTTGCACACCTTCATATCACCTTTCTCATGTAGAGGTCCTAGAGGTATGAAAACAGACTTTTTCCAGTCTCTAGGCCATGATCCTGTCTCCCATATCCTTGTAATCAATCTATGAAACACTCTTATCACTCCATCCTCTGTGGCCTTAACTCTGCTGGGATTGCATCTGCACTTGGGGCCTTATCGCTGTTAAGCTGCTTAACTGCTCTTTCAACTTCATGCCTAAGTGGAGGAGGTTCCAAATCAAAATTTTCCTGGTAAGAGGGCTCCACATTTTCTTTATCCACTCTGCTGTACAGTTCCTCACAGTATTCTTTCCATCTGTTTTTGATTTCCAACTCTTCTGTTACTAATGCTTCTTTCCTGTCTTTGATGACATTCAATTTGGGCTTAAACTTGTGCTTTAAGTCATGAACTAAATAAAACATCCTTTTATAATTGTGCCTCCTCATTTGGAATGCTATCTCTTCACATTTATTAGTATAGAACTTTTTCTTGTCCTGCTTGATGGCTCTTTTGACTTCTCTATGTAATCTGTTATATTCTTCAGTCCATGTGTCCCTTTGTTTTTCCAACTGCCTTGTTTTGATTAGTTCCCATTTTGAACCTGATATCCATGGGTCTCTTGGTCTTCTTATTGGGCTGAGATACTTCTTCGCTGTATCCTGTATTCTCACCTTGACTCCTTCCCAAAGCATTTCTAGTGAGTTCTCCTCATTGGTCTCCAAAAAATCATCCAAATGAGTTGATGTTTCTTCTGTGAATCCACTAGGAATTACTAGGAATACTCAATCTGGTGGAATGTGCCTGACCTGGAAGTTTTCGGATTATATCATTTAGATTATGAGGACAGATTACAAGTATGTGGACTACAGATAGGTTAGCAAGAGAAAGAGGGATGATATGACAGATGTCTGTAGCTTCTGAATGGGTGTTATAGGATATCATATGATGAAATTTTTCACTATATAGAAGGTGAGGATAGAACACTGGGGCATCCATGGAAGTTAAGATCATTTGCAGTTAAGAAAGGAGCAAGATCTAAATTTTTCTCTCACAGTGCAGTGACTGAGTTAAATAGTTTGTCTGTTGTAGTCGTGAGTACATTTAGAGCAAATGATAGCTGGTTTGGGAAACATATAGCCTAGAGGTCTTAGATAATAATAATAATAATACTTGCCATCAACTGAAAAGCACTGATAAAAGGCTGTTCACATCCCATGAGATTTGAATCCAGGTCTTTCAAACCAAAAGGCATTATTGAAACTGACTGGGCTACAGAGACTTTCTTTAAGTGCAGTAAGGTATTTTTTTTTTTACCTCATTAACTCAACATAAAAACAAAAATGTTTTAAGTTAAAATAGCACTATAGGATAAATGCATATTGTAATAGCACATTCATGATCAATTATCAAAAGAAGCTATTCTTAAAAGTACAAAAACCAAACATAATTGCAAATACCTTTGCTTTCGACTTCTAGTTGGCCTTGGAGGATCATCACTAGGATTTTTAAAAATATCTAAAAAAATTGGCTCAAACTTTTTAAATATCACAGTAGAAACATTGAAGTTTCTCTCCAAACGATCAACTTTATGTCTCATATCTTGTGGCAAATTTGCCATGTCAGCCCACTTTTTCATTTTACTAAAGAACTGTACTAAACTGAAAATAAAAACAATGTTCATTACATGTAACAAACTATACTTGAAGAATTAAACTAATTTTTGTGTTTGGCTGATGTTACTGACATTCACTCACTTGTGTCAACGAGTAACATTTGTTCTCTCTTGCAACTTAGCTGTGTGCCATTCTTCACTAAATGTAATGAACAGCAAACATCAATGAATACTGAATTAAAATTCTAAAATAAGGTTATAATGTCAGAATAAGATTTATAAAATTTTCCAAGTTATTAAAGGGAGAAAAAAATTCACAATTTTTTTTTTAATAGTTAAACAACAATTACAGGTTTCACCCCAAACAGTTGCAAAATATTATATTATTTCATCCTCTTGGATATCTCTTCTTCATTGCTGATGCTAAAAGCAATATAGAATTCTGGCCTAAGCAATTAAGGCTATAAAGCCAGATGTATTATGTCTGTTCTTCATAGCTTTAATTGCTTAGGCCAGAATTCTGTATTGCTTTTAGCATCAGCAGTTAAGAAGAGATATCCAAGAAGATGAAATAATATATTTCATCGTTTTGAATATCTCTTCCATGAAAAGCCAGAGTTTCCAAAAGGAAAATCCTACTACCTCTGTATGACACTAAATAACTCATCTTCAAATAGAAATCCCTTATAAAGGTTCTTCATACCTTAAGCAGGATCTGAACTTGGATCTTTTCAACCCAAGGCACTGTCAATACCAATTAAGCTACAAAATTTCCACTGATGCAGATGAGTTTAAATTAGAGAAAGAGGTACAGCACTAAAAATTCACTCAATGGCAAACGGAAATCAACTGAAATGACCATCCAATCTATTCTAGTCATTCTGTAAAAGCTACATCTGCTTGACTCTGCATTGCTCCCCCAAATTTTGCATCATCTGCAAACAGTTGTATATCACTAGTTGACTCAATCCCAATATTATTAATATACAAAGTGCACAACAATGGCCCCAGTACAGACCCCTATGGCAATACCTACGACTTTCCTCTTTTGGGATATTACACACACAACTTTCTGATACCCATCTGACAGCCAGTCACAGATCCAACTTGCTAGTCTGTTATCAAATCCCATCCATTTCATTTTACCCTATGTACATCAACAGATTATGTGGCACCAAAAGCTACTGCAAAATTTAAATACACCACCACATTATGCATCTCTGTTGTCCAATACATTTGTCACCTTGTTATTGTAAATTATAGGTAAAAAATTACCTTTCTTGAACAAACCCATGCTGACAATCAGAGAATACTGCTGTTATCAACCCATTCCTTTATCCTGGTTCTCACCATCTCTCCAATATCTTAATCACAACTCTAGATATACAGATTGGCCTATAATTTGTAGCCAAAGCTTTATCACTACCTTTATGAAATGGAACAATTTTACCTCCTTTTCACTTTCTTGGGACCTGTGCTGTTGTAAGATTCTTATTAAACAGTCCTACCAATGCTACTGTTAATTCCCTGGAACATTCCTTTAGACATGTGGTGATGTCATCAAATCCTATTGCCATCGAACTTATTTCTTCATATACCTCCTACTCATCACAATTAAGCCATCCTCACCTATTTCTGCTACACTTCAGTTTTTTTCCCCCGATGAGTACAAAACGCCCTCAAATTATTCACCAAATACTTGAACTTTGTCTTCTACAGCAGTAACCATTCTACCATTTTCATCTATTAAACATCTTACTATAATTATTTTTTTCTTCTACTTGTCACATCTGAAAATCAATTTAGGATTTTTCTTGGCCTGATTTGCTCATACTGTAGTTTATCTGTTCGTACCAATTGAGTCGCCTGCCTGGCCTGCTCTTTATACTCCTTGTGCAATTGATTGCTGCCATTTTTCATGTTATGCTACAACACAGTATCCTTCTCTTCTTCCAAATGTCATGCTTAATCCCTTCATTCATCAATTTGACATTTACCTTATTTAGTCTTTTGACCTTCAAAATACATCCGTACATCAATGCTGTAAATAACTTTTGGTTAGTTGACACACAGAATTTATCTCTCTCCCACTTAACACCTTATTCCATTTTGCATAGTGCAAGCTCTCACGTAAGGCTTTCATAATCACCGGCGTTCTAATTCCACATATATCCTTTTCTTACAGAAGTATTCATATGGCTAGCAACAATCCAGATGATCACTTCATGTTCACTCACAATCACATCTGCTAATGAAACAATCAGTTACAAAACTCTCTATCCTCATGTGCCTTTCTTCACATACTGCCTAAGATGTTGTTCTCGTGTGAAAAAAAAAAAAAAAAAAAAAAGCTGTCTCTCAAGAATTTATTTTTCGTATTTCCAAATGCTTTCTCCATTCCAATCTATACTGCCATAATTAAAATCACCTATAATCACCCTTCACTTGTTCATTAATCCAAGTTGCTTATACATTTCTTCGTCACTGCTCTCCACATTCCAAGGCATATAGCAGCATCTAACTAAATGTCTCACCAACCTTCACCTCACATCATACTGACTCAAAACCACTGCAACTATTTACATCTTGCATCTCCACTTTGTGCAGACATAATTCTGCCTGCTCTCATCAAAAGCTCATCCTCCTCCCTTCTTGTCCTTTCTATCCTCATGAAACACCTTCATACTCTTCCATTTCTATTCCCATCAGAATATCATCCTTATCCAACCATCAATTAAACCATTTCATCTCCCTTATTTCTGATGCTCCTGGCATTTGTAAATTAACAGCATTTCAGTTTTAGGTCTATATGCAGTCCTGCCCATGCCATTTGTAGGTTGTGATTTCTCTATATCTAAACATCCCTGATTACCTTTATCACCACTTTCTTTATCTCTTCAGACTCAACTACACCCTGTACACCCAGGTCATCTCATTCCATACTGATTATCCTCATGCATGCATGCATTGACTACTACTTCCAACATCTACTTTGCATTCTCATTTTGTCATTATCACTCACAGTACTATTATTCTCTATTTGCATTAGTAAAATAACATAGGCTAAAGGTTAGATCATACTGCAAAAAGTCAAGGTCTATGGCTCTTTAAACCATTTCTACCAGCTACCAACCAGTGAAGTGGTGACTATATACAAGGAAATAAAAACTCTGTCCACATGAATTGAGACATCCATAAACAACTATGCTACAACAGGATTTGAACCTACGATCCTGTTTGACCACAAAATAGCAATGTTATTCACATTTAACTAGGTGGGCAAAGATCGGGAAATAAAGATAATAAAGATGTACAGTGAGTAAACATCAAGATCGAAAACATTAATTAAAATAAACTTGCCTGCAAGGTGAAATTCAAATTGGACAGTGTGTACACAGAACATATTTTTCATGCTTTTGCTCCTATATGGTTAACTGATCTCCTCCACTCTAACAGATATAGGCTAAAGCTTAGGTGTTGATGGTTATTCATGACTTATTTTTCACGGTATTAACACCACAAACACTTTTAACAACAAAGATGTTTTATTAACGCTTATATTTCGCTGATTTTCAACTCAGCATCATCAGAGCACAACACACATGTAAACGAGACAGTGAGCGAGTGAAACAATATAATTGCAAAAGACAAAAGATCTAAAGTCTTATTTTTGGCGCCCTCTAACGAAAAAAAAAAAACAGCAGTTATCCAGGAGTTTTTCTTAGGATAACCGTCTCCCAAATTTTTGGCAAATTAATGCAACCATATTTGTTAAGGTTGGGAGAATTCTTCAAAGCCATTGCTGACTCAAAAAATAATCTTTCAGATCTATAACGACTCCTAAATAGCACATTCGTTTTCCTCCATCTAATCCTGTGTGAAGGAGTGTCCAAAGCGTGGTCTGCCAGTCCCGACTTGCCATAGTAATAGTAGCGAATGTATCTTTCATGTTCTTCCAGGCGGATGTTCACTGATCTTCCTGTTTGCCCATAATAGGCCAAATCACAGTCACACGGAACTTCATACGCTCCTGGGTGTGCTAAAGGGTGAAGTTTATCCTTAGGCGAGCGGATCAGAGTTGCCAGCTTGACATGAGGTTTGAAAGTGGTGCGAAGGCCATGTTTCAACAATACTTTGGCTATCTTTTCCCGATGTACCTGTGATATAGGGAATAGAAATGGTCATGTTGTATTCTTGTATATTAGGGGAGGGCAGAGTAATGGGCCTATGTAGTATTTTATCTATTTTGTAGGGATTGTAGCCGTTGGCTAAGAACGTATGGCGCAGGTATTGGAGTTCAGTGGTCAGAGCTGTATCATTAGAACAAATGGCTCTGGCTCTGTGTGTAAGTGTTTTTAAAATGCCGTACTGTTGGACTGGATGATGATGTGATTGTTTATGTAGGTATCTTCCTGTGTGTGTAGGCTTTCTGTAAATAGAAAAAGATAGTGCACCATCTGAAAGGCGGGTGACTAATGTGTCAAGAAATGGTAAACAGTTATTTGATTCTTTTTCTACTGTGAAATGAATTTTGGGGTGTTGGCTGTTTAGGTAGGTGACAAAAGCATCCAAAGTGTCTTGTCCATGGGGCCAGATGGCAAACACATCATCTACATAGCATAACCACACTTGTGGCTTGTATGTAGCTGTGGTAAGTACTTTGTTTTCAGAGTGTTCCATGCAAAAATTTGCTAACGGGGGAGAGAGGGGGGAACCCATAGCAGTACCATTAATCTGTTTGTAGAATTCCCCCCCCCCATGTAAAGTAACCTACATTCATGGTAAACTGAAATAATTCAAAAATATCTTGGGGAAATTTAGATTTGATTAAATCAAGAGTGTCTATAAGTGGTACATTGGTAAATAAGGAGGTGACATCGAAACTAACCATTATGTCTGAATCTTTTCGGATTAGATTTTTAACCAGTGTTTTGAAATGGATTGAATTTTTTACAAAAGTAGAGGAGTTGCCATTAAGGGGGGCAAGCGACTTGGCTAAATGCCGGGCCAGTTTATATGTGGGACTATCTATGCTATCAACTATGGGGTGTAGGGGAATATTAGTTTTGTGGATTTTTGGTAATCCATAAATACGGGGTGGTTTAACATGAATTGGTTTTATTTTCCTGATGATTTCTTTGGGCCATGATGTCACTTTTTTCAGTAATTTTCGGACTTTTTTCTTTTGAGACATCGTAGGGTCTCGATGTATAATTTGATATGTGGAACTGTCACATATGAGATCTTGCATTTTTCTGTTATACTCTTCTTTATTCATGATAACTGTTGCATTTCCTTTATCGGCTTTTGTAATAATAATATTTTTATTATTATATAACTTGCAAGATCTCATATGTGACAGTTCCACATATCAAATTATACATCGAGACCCTACGATGTCTCAAAAGAAAAAAGTCCGAAAATTACTGAAAAAAGTGACATCATGGCCCAAAGAAATCATCAGGAAAATAAAACCAATTCATGTTAAACCACCCCGTATTTATGGATTACCAAAAATCCACAAAACTAATATTCCCCTACGCCCCATAGTTGATAGCATAGATAGTCCCACACATAAACTGGCCCAGCATTTAGCCAAGTCACTTGCCCCGCTTACTGGCAACTCCTCTACTTTTGTAGAAAATTCAATCCGTTTCAAAACACTGGTTAAAAATCTAATCCGAAAAGATTCAGACATAATGGTTAGTTTCGATGTCACCTCCTTATTTACCAATGTACCACTTATAGACACTCTTGATTTAATCAAGTCTAAATTTCCCCAAGATATTTTTGAATTATTTCAATTTACCATGAATGCAGGTTACTTTACATGAGGGGGGGGGGAATTCTACAAACAGATTAATGGTACTGCCATGGGTTCCCCCCTCTCTCTCTTCCCCGTTAGCAAATTTTTACATGGAACACTTTGAAAACAAAGTACTTACCACAGCTACATACAAGCCACAAGTGTGGTTACGCTATGTAGATGATGTGTTTGCCATCTGGCCCCATGGACAAGACACTTTGGATGCTTTTGTCACCTACCTAAACAGCCAACACCCCAAAATTCACTTCACAGTAGAAAAAGAATCAAATAACTGTTTACCATTTCTTGACACATTAGTCACCTGCCTTTCAGATGGTGCACTATCTTTTTCTATTTACAGAAAGCCTACACACACACAGGAAGATACCTACATAAACAATCACATCATCATCCAGTCCAACAGTACGGCATTTTAAAAACACTTACACACAGAGCCAGAGCCATTTGTTCTAACGATACAACTCTGACCACTGAACTCTAATACCTGCACCATACGTTCTTAGCCAACGGCTACAATCCCTACAAAATAGATAAAATACTACATAGGCCCATTACTCTGCCCTCCCCTAATACACAAGAATACAACATGACCATTTCTATTCCCTATATCACAGGTACATCGGAAAAGATAGTGAACATCCTATAAAATGTATCTTATAAAATCTTATAAAATGTCTGCAGTCTGTATAAGGAACTGTCAAACAGTATGTGGAAGAAGAAAAAAAGTATGAGCTGATCTAGCAGCATCATTTCTCTTAATTCCAATGTGGCTGGGAATCCACCACAACCGAACATCAAAATTAAGGTATTCATTTTGTACAGTAGCCTGCAAACCTCACAAAGCACTGAATATGGATTATAAACAGGAGAGGAGATATCAAGTGGGATCCAGTTAGAAATAGTAAAATCAGGAAATACAACAGCACAGCTAACAGAGATCCCTGATCTTGAACCATCAGTATAGATGAAGAAATCAGAGTGACTGTCCTGTGTGCATTAAACAATTGAAGGTAGACAGCCTGGTTGGCCACGTGGTTAGCATAACTGCTCTCCAACCAACAGACTGCAGGTTAGAATTCTACCATGGGCACGAATGTCTGCAACTGTCTTAGCAGGGAGGTGGACTTAACTGTCTGATGCAACATCACCACCCTGCTTATTAGGGACCTGAAGTGGCTTGCAAAAAAATTACATTTGGTCTAGAGAGCAGGGTTGCCAGATTATACACCCAGTTCTCCATTTACACAGTAGATTGATTTCAGAAAAAATCGTGTAAATGAAAACCATGTAAAAAAAGGACACAGTGCATATGAAAAAATAGAAGAATCATTCCAGATGTGAAAACTCGATACGAACAATAAGTTACTTGCAAAAAAAAAAATCATGTGTATACAGTCATCCCTCGACTTACGTCCGCTCAAAGATATGTCCATGATCCCATAAGGCAGTGGTGTTCAACCTTTACTATGCGAGCTACTTTTCTATAAAAAAGTTATTCGCCGATCTACTCTCTTATATAGATCACGTTCCCCCAACCTGATATCTGATTATGCACAAATAAACAACTAAAAACTTTATTTGTGTATTTAAAAATTTATTTATCACTTTTAATTATTTTAATATAACAAATATTTTAATACAACAACAAAAAAAAAAAAAAAATATATTGGAATAAAATATTTCTCTATTTTGGAAAACCAAAGTTAGAAAAAACAACAGATTGATTACAAACTCACAAGTTACAGGAAATGCTGGTTGATTAAAAAAAAAAAAAAAGTTAACGTGAAATTTGGCATTGTTTGGACCTCGCAATATTTTCATATAGTCAAGTTGATGTGAAGAAGTGGCAAATCGCAGACAATAATCCAAATGATCATTTGTAATTTGGTTTCTTAATTGATTTTTATGATGGTCATATTTGAAAAAGCGGATTCTGACAAGTATATCGATCCGAAACGCAACAGAATTTTTTGCGCAATATCAGTTAATATTGGGAATTTTTTATGTGCACACGTCCAAATGACTTCATTGTTTATTGATTTTAAATGTAAACTATTCTGAATGATTATTATCTCAAGTTCTACTTCAGCTTGGTTTATATCAAACAGCCCACTAATTTTTAAGCCATTTATATTTTTCTTTAATAAAAGTAAGTATTGTTGGAAAGTTTTTATTGAACTTAACATGTCAATTAAATTTTTATCTCTACCTTGTAACTCTAAATTTAAATTGCTTAATTTCGTACAGAAATCTACTAAAAATGATGTGTAACAACCATCTTTTATCACTCAATTGTGGATAAATATCTTCTTTTTCATCAAGAAAAATTTTTATATCATTAATTAATACAAGAAATCTTTCTAAAAATTGACTTCTGCTGAGCGAGCGAACATTATTGTACAACGGAAGTTCCCTATCATCATCTGTCTGTAATTTAAATAAGCGCCGGTGAAGGGCTTTTCCTCGAACAGAATTTACAATTTTAAATGCAATATCCAAAACATCTTTTGTGTTTAATCTTCTACTACACAGTCTACTTCTTTCACTCTGCCTTATCCCATGTTAAACGGGGTCGGCGCACCAATCTTTAACCTTCCTCTTCCAAGTTCTCTGGTCCAGGGCATCCTTCGGACTCCATCCTTTCTCCCTAAGATCCTCTGTCATCTTATCCCTCCACCTGAGCTTGGGCCTGCTTCTTTTCCTCCTTCCCTCCAACTCCATACACTCCACTCGTTTACCAACATACTCCTCACCCTTCCTCTCAACATGTCCAAACCACCTCAGCCCACTTTCTTGTATCTTCTTGCCAATTGGTCCCACCTTAACCATCCCTATGATGTAGTAATTCCTTATCCTGTCCTTCTTTGTCACACCACTCATCCATCTCAACATCCGCATCTCCATCTTCCTCTCCTGTGCCTTGGTTATAGGCCACGTCTCTGCACCATGGAGCATCGCCGGCCTCACCACCATCTTAGAGA
Source organism: Typopeltis vanoorti (assembly GCF_054136105.1). NCBI lineage: Eukaryota > Metazoa > Arthropoda > Arachnida > Uropygi > Thelyphonidae > Typopeltis > Typopeltis vanoorti. The sequence continues at coordinate 40,160,974 of NC_143566.1, read as the reverse complement.
GCTTTCCTTTCCTCTTACAACTCACTCTCTTGTCGCACAGGACCCTGCTCATCTTCCTCCAATTCATCCAACTGCATGTTATTCGGTGCTGTATTTCCTCATCTAGGTCACCATTCCTCTCGACAACCGACCCAAGGTACTTGAATTTCTTCCTGAAATTAGCCTTTCACCCTGGAGTCGTATGACGATATCTTCGTCACTCCCCGTTGACATATATTCAGTCTTCACCCGGTTAATTCTCATGCCGCTCTCCTCCAATGTCTTTCTCCACTCTTCCAGGGTATTTTCAAGCTTCTCTCGGGATGATTCGCATAGAACAATGTCATCGGCAAACAGCATGCTCCATGGTGCCTCCTTCTTGACATCCTCCACTAGTATATCCATGACCAGGTCAAAGAGGTAGGGGCTCAGAGCTGACCCTTGGTGTAGCCCTACGACAATAGGGAACCCTTCTGTCATGCCGACACTAGACCTGACCTGAGTTTCTGTTCCCTCATACATCTCCTTCACCAACCTCACGTACTTCTCCGCCCCCTTCTTCCTCATACACCTCCATACCTCCTGCCTGGCCACTCTGTCGTATGCCTTTTCCAGATCTATAAACACCACGTGCAGATCCACTTGCATCTCTCTATATTTCTCCATCAATCGCCTTAGCGCAAATATTGCATCCGTTGTCCCTCTTACCGGCATAAATCCAAATTGCTCTTCACCAATTTTCGTTTCCTGCCGTAACCTTGCTTCAATTACTCTTTCCCATATTTTTAATGTGTGTGTGACATCAGCTTGATTCCTCTATGTTGCCACAGTCTTGAACATCTCCTCTTCCTTTGTAGATTGTGACGAGAATACTTTTCCTCCATTCCTCTGGTATCTTCTACTACACAGTACTTGTTGGTAAATAATACAGTCAGTGGTATGTAAAAAATCTGGATATTTGTCATAGTTTTTACATAATGAAATGAAGTCTGATTTATTACCTATCATTGCAGGAGCACCATCAATAGTAATAGACACAAGTTTAAAAAGCGGAAGTTTGTGTTGTTTCACAAATTCATCATATGCTGAAAAAATGTCTTCTCCCCTAGTCCTTCCCAACAATGGTATAATTTTCAAAAGTTCTTCTTTACTTGCATAATCTTGAAATACCATGCGAATAAATACCATTAACTGAGCAATATCAATAAAGTCGTTTGATTCATCAAATTGTAATGAAAACGCAACACACTGGTGAATGTCTGACATTAACCTGGCCTGGAAACTTTTCTTTGGCAATTTGAAACCTTGTCTGCAGCCTAGAAGTAGTCTCTCTCTAGCAATGTCTCGAACTGAGAAGCCCTTTCTGGAAGTGGGAAACTCCTCTCTCAAGCAACGTGGATCCGGGCAGTCTCTCTCTGAAGGAGACACTGGACTGGGCAGTCTCCTCTCTGACAGCAATTCTGGAACCGGGATCCCTTCTGCTTGCTTCAGTCCCTTTTTATTAGGCCTCCTCTGAGACCTCGCATGAAGTTTGTCAACCCCCAAAGAATTGGTACGAGTCTCTTTCATCTTAAGTTTCAAGTTTTGGCATGCCTTTTGTTCTCCTCCGCTTTCTTTTGATTGTAAGTTGCCCGGCCATCGGAAAGTTGTTTGAACTCTTTCTGACTGACTTTGGAGATGTTTAAGAGCATGCAAGCCTTTCTCATACATACAAGTTTCAATAACAATCTTTCTAATGCAATCATGCACAGCTTCGGCGACAAAAACATTGCCTTTGTTTTTAACACTCTAACATATTCTTATTAAAGCAGTATATACAGTTAGCTTCAAAAGAGTTATTTACAAAAACATCTAATACAAACTATACCAAGACAAACAACGTCTATTTTGTTACAATATTCACATGGGACTTAACCTAAGTAAAAAATTGATGTAATGTGCTTTGGAATATTTAATATTTAAGCTACAATCGAGTTTTTACACTTTGCTTATAATTGAATTCACTCGGCTCGCTGTTTGACTTCCACTGATCCAAATTAATTCATTTACCCGTACTTATAAGAAATTACTGATTTGACAATTTTAATGAAAAATAAATAAACAATAGCAATACACTTAAAGCGAATTAAAAATAATACAAAATAATGATAAATAAAATATTTTCAGTTTTAATTAAATTTGTAAGTAAGGAGAAACACAAGAGATCGACCAAAAATTGCTCTGCGATCAACGGGTTGAACACCCCTGCCATAAGGGAATCAACATCGACTACCGTATTTACTCGAATATAACTTTCGCTTTTCCACCCACAAAAGTAAAACTAAAAAATCATGGTGTGAGATATATGCTGAGATTTTCGGAAACTACTTTTCAGGGAAAAAACTGAAAACGGATATGACTTTCCAAGAATCTCCTATTCGATAACACTACTTCTGGCCTCGAGAGTAGTTCCCTTGTGCATCGTCAAGGTCATCTTTCTCATTATTTCAAGCAAAAATTACCAGTAATTTAGACTTGAGATACCTAAAGAACAATCCTTCACAAATTACTAATGAGAAATGAAAGCAAGAATGAAATAGACAGCAATGGTAGGCCAGTAGAGATAGAGCAGCTCTGAAGAAGTGCATATGATTGATCCAGTATTAACAAAAGATCACGCTACCAAATGACAAAGCAAGCCAACAGTTGTTGAGTTGAAATGCTAATTTTCATCAATCGAATTCCATAATATCTGAAACACATTCGCTATACATATCTTAGTTTTAATACATCCACGACAGGGTGGTGTCAAGCAAAACCATATGTTGTCAGTGCAGCATATGGTTTTGCTCGAGTCTATACAGCAGTTTCTCTGGGAGAGGGACATGTGACTCATTAGTTAGTGCCATTTTTATTCCAGTTGTCTTTAAATGCACTATTTGTGGAGAAATATATTACACAGACTGCAAATGTTTCTCTACCTTTTGTAAAGTAAAATCAGGGGTGCGAATTATATTGGAGGCTTTTGAACAAGACACCAGCAAGCGCAAAATAAAATTGTTTTTATTTAGCATCATTGCATCACGCGCAGTGGCAACTGCGCATTCAGCTGCAATCTCCCTCAACAATCAATGTGTCTTCAACAGTTCCTCTGTTCCTTTTGTGTTTGAGAAATAGGTTATTTGTGTATTTATTGTTAAATATTTCACAATATTTTATGAACATGGCTCCTACACAGCCAATCAAAAAACCTAGTGAAGAATCACAGAAAAAAAGGCAATCAATTAATCTTGAAACGAAGTTACAAGTTATAAATCAACATGAAGCTGGTAAGCCAGTCAATGTGATCACAAATGAATGGATAGTCTCATTCCACAGTGATGACCATTTTGAAAAATAAGTATGATAAAGATAAAATCATAGAGCCTGTGAAATGATCTGCTTCCATTAAATCACCGATAGTAACAAAGCAACGACAAGGTACTATTCATTGATATGGAAAAGATACTTGCATCATGGATAGAAGACATGAACCAAAACCACATACCCCTTAGCACTAAGTCTCTTGAACATATTGAAAGAGAAAGCAGGGTCCGATTATAATTACAAATTCAATGTTTCTTCCGATTGGTTCATGAGATTCAAGCAGCGTTTTGCGTTGCATAAAGTGAAAATATATGGTGAATCTGCAAGTACCGATGAGAAGGCTGCCAAGGAGTTTGTGGAGAAATTGGATAAAATTATTTGCCACAGCAAATATTTAATATGGATGAAACCTCCTTGTTTTGTAAAAAAAAAAATGCCCGAGCAGACATTCATCCACAAAAAGCTAAAAATCTATACCTGGTTTCAAAGCTCTAACAGACCATGTTACGATTTTGTTAGGGGATAATGTGGCTGGATATAAACTGAAAACATTTGTGATATGGCACAGTGAGAGTCCACAAGCCTTCAAAAACATTAGGAAGCATACTCTTCTCATTCATTATTAGAGCAATAAGGAGTCGTGGATGACTCAAAAATTGTTTGGGGATTCCTTTAAGCTGTTATGCAAGTGAAATGGAAAGCTATCGTGTGAAAGAAAATGTAGAATTTAAAATTTTATTAATTCTAGATAATGCTCCAGGTCATCCACCTTACATCAGTGATCTTCACACCGAGATCAAGGTGATGTTTCTCCCTCCAAACACTATTTCATTGATCCAATCGATGGATTAAGGGGTTCTTGTAGTGTTTAAGGCGTATTACCTATGGAGAACTTTTTTTACCACAAGCCGTTTCTACTACTGAAGGAAATGACCACACTCTCATGCAATTCTGGAAAGCATTCAATATTTATCATGCTATTAAAAATATTGCTGTGGCTTGACAAAGTGACCTCTCAATGTATGAATGGTATATGGAAAAAGACACTAAAAAGGTTTGTGCATGATTTTGGAAGTCTTGAAAAAACGAAGACCTTTGTAAATTGAGTGAAGAAATAGTAGGCATAGCAAACAATCTGAATAAGTGAATGATGATATTTCAACCTATGGAAAGTGCCCCTGAAGACCAACGAAGAATTGGTCGAACTGGAGGAACAACGTGTTGGCAGAAGAGGAAGAACGAAAAAAAGCAAGAGGGAATAGAGAAACAAGAGTTAGTTAAACAATTCACAGTGAAAGGTCTTGCAAAAAATGTTCTCAAAATGGCTGAAGACATGGACCTCGATGTTGAACGCTACTTATTAGTAGAAACGAAAGTACATCATGCGTTTGCTTGCTATAAACAAATTTATGATGAAAAGAAGAAGAGGAATAAGCAAAGCACATTGGATATTTTCATCAAAAAAAAAAAGGTTACACCAGAAGTGCCGCAGCCTGGTCCTCCACATAGGGAAGGTAATGAAGGTATGATTGCGGAGGAAGGTTTCGGTGATTATTCTCCTCTTTTCTAGTGCCCGTAACGCATAGTAGGTTCAGTTTTATAAGGTTTTAAAATTAAAATGACAAATGTTAATGATACCAAGCTATTTAAAACCTGGTTTCCCAAGTAAGCAAACAGACAAACAAATCAAGTTTGCGCCTGCAAGTGTTGCAAGTCTAGCTGATCCTACACATAGTGCAAGACCAAGGCAACTCATGGTAAAAGTATAATAAGCTCTGATCACTAATCTTAATATTTACCCTTAATGCAAAGCACATCTCCTGGAGGAGATGTATGATGTTTTGTATTAAAGGCAAGGGGGCCACTTAATACAAAACATCATACATCTCCTCCAGGAGATGTGCTTTGCATTAAGGGTAAATATTAAGAGTGATCAGAGCTTATTCTACTTTTTACCATGAGTTGCCTTGGTCTTGCACTACGTGTAGAATCAGCTAGACTTGCAACACTTGCAGTCGCAAACTTGACTTGTTTGTCTGTTTGCTTACTTGGGAAATGGAGTAAAACCAGGTTTAAAATAGCTTGGTATCTTTAACATTTATTATACCTAAGGTAAAATACTTTCTACAATTAAAATGACAGTATACTTATTATGGTTAAGTCCCTAACCCCTATAACTCTGTTAATTTAATGTACTGACTTACATCCTGCCGGATGGAACGCAAGTCGAGGGATGACTGTGTGTGTGTGCATATACGCTAGGGGTTGCCGCCCCTGATGCCTACGGCACCCCCCCCCATGTTCCGAACTGGTAGGCGGTTCTCCTTGAATTTTGAAGACTCGACACTCAGGGTAGCCCCTGAGTTTCAAATAACTTGACAAAAACGTTACAGCCAACATCCGTTTCCAATTTCAGCTTATCATTTTATAGTATAGAGTAGATATATATATATATATATATATATATATATATATGCATCTCTTAAAGAAAATAGTGTGTCACTAATATAACAGAAATTCGAAAAGGTCCAAATACACCTGTGCATATGGTTATTAATTTTATTCACTGTCACTTTCTGACAGTAGCCGCATTCTTTTGTGAGAGACTGGAATTAAATCACTTCCATCACTTGGAACACTTTGGTCGTCCTGTTTATACTGCAATGATGAAACGTTTTCTTCAGTAAAAGGAACTAAATCCAATAATTCTGAAGATTGATTTTTTTTTTTTTTTTTTTTTACCATGAACTCTAATTAATCATTGAAATCCTGTTCTGACTAGATCTTTGTGTAATTCTTTATCGCACCACACGTAACTTCAATTCACGTTTAAACTGCAGCTCATTCAGTATTTGGATCATGCATAAGAAAATGACTTTGCAATTTTACTAGCCATTTGAAGCTCTTCTTTAATTAATCCCGCAGCGAGTGGAATCTTTTCATCATCACTTTTTTCTTTTTCATTGAGATTCTCAAGGATAGCTTCTATTATTTCATCATCACTAACAGCATTGTCAACCATCAATTCTTCAACATCTGCAGATGAAAAATCATCGAATCCTTCTCTGCCAACTACATGTGCTAATCTGATGATATTGGGATATTCAGTTGTATGCAAAGGTATAGGGTTTTTCTTTTTCACACATTCTGGCCAGGTAGCTTTCCAGCATCCATTTAAAGTTGATCGTTCAATTCTGATAACGCCAGCATAGCAAGTCTGATGCAATCCAAAATAGAAAATTTCTTCTTCACATCAATAACTGTCGGTAAATTATCCTTATCTAGTTTATCCAAAATGTATTGGAATGTTCTTCTTATGTAGCAAGTTTTGAAGGTAACAATCACACCCTGGTCTAGTGGTTGTATTAGGTGGAAGAAAACAAAATTCTGCATTTGGGTGTTCTAAAACAGAATGGACAGGCAAGGTGTCTATAATCAATAAAACTTTAAAGTCCAGATTTTTTACCCATCAAATAGAGTTTAACTTCTAGAACAAAACATTCATGGAACCATTCATTAAAAATTTCTTGTGTAACGCAACCTTTTTCATTTGCCTTCCAGTACACTGGTAACATGTTAAAATCCACATCTTTCATACCTATGGTCGTAGAGATCAATTAATGAGTAATGGTTTTAATACTCGTACACAATCTCCTGAAATATTGCTGCAAAATCATAGAGTCACACGATCCTGAGCTGCTTTAAAGCCACCCTTTTTTGTGATTTCGCTATATAAGTTCTACTTGGCATTTGTCTACATTCTGTAGTGTAGAGTAATCCCTGATATTTAAAACATTGAGGGAAGTTCCCCAAAATTCAAGTTTAAGTACATATGTACCGTACTAGGAAATGATAATTATAATGGAAATACCCTTTTTAACAGAACTGAATTCAAACAGAAAATTTAAAAATGAGCCATTTGAACTGTGTTAAATCAAAATATACAATGTAAAAATAGAATTCTTTTTGTTCTCTATACCGTGTTATTTCGAAATCATGCAAAAAATGCCATGTAAAAACAGAATTGGTTATATAAATAAATTTAAAATACACAAAAAAATATGAAAGATTAAATAAGATCTTTAGCCACCCATGGAACAAAATGTACTACAGGTTCACAAATCACCTTTTGCAGGTGGGAGCAACATAAAAACATGGTGTATGAAACTTGCATAGTTAAAGTGAGGTGTTGCAGGCTCCAGTGCAAACCTGCCATGGAGGAATGCCATTATGTTTAGTGCAGGTAATTTTGTCAACATTCATATTAATAGCTTCCAGAATCTTTAAAGAGATTTAAAACATACCAAAAGGACCTATAGCAGTCTGATGTGTGTCATACTGAGTCCCCCAATGTCTGGTGCATTTGCTTCAACTTAAAAGCTTTGAGTGGGCAATGTGTGAAAGGCACCAGTATAGTTCGCCCACCGATTAGAAATCCTTCGACACTTCTGCAGATCTGGGGTTGATGATTGATAGTCACAAAAAAGGAGAATCCATTATGATAATAGGGTAATCAATCTGTATTGCAGGATGAGTTGTTTATTATTACGCGTCGGAAAATTAACTTCTGTTTTATGATCATTGTAGTTAACTATGTTGCTTGTATAACAGTTGAAAAAATTTACATGTTGGCAACCAATCCGTACGTCCTTCATATCTTTCTCCCCTTCAGCATGAATTGACTATTCTTGGCAAGTTTCCAAGTGGAGATCTCAAAAGTGTGGGCATACTATAGCTAGCCATATACCCTAACGATGTATGGTACCCAACCATTGTAGGTTACTCTGCCTTGCCGAACCATAGACTTGAGACCCATAATCCAGCTTTGAATGTATAAGTGCATGATAAAGACTAAATAATGCAAATATATCAGCACCCCATTCAGTAGAGAATAGGGTGAAAAATATTCAATGCTCTCTTGCACTTTTCCTTTGGCTTCTGTTGCTACTGAAATAACAGTTTGTCCCATTCTTAATATAGGATCTAGGTGAAGAGTGTATTTTTAGAAGAAGTGCACATAGACAACTTTTGTGCTAAAAATCTGAACCCATCACTAAGAGCCCACGAAGAGACACAATTGTCTCCCCTAATGGAGGAAGTAGGGGAGACAAGAGATCTGGGGTTGATGATTGATAGAAACCTGAAATTTAGGGGACATATTGCAAAGATGGCAAAGATAACAGAGGATTGCTGCAATAATGAGAAAGACACTGACCTGCAGAGATAAAATAGTTATCATTCCATTGAATAAGATCTGATCAGACCACACTTGGACTATTGTTCTCAGCTTTGGTCCCCAGGATTTGAAAGGGGATACATTAATGGAAAGGGTACAAAGGCAGATAACAAAGATGGTTTCAGGACTGTACAATGATAGTTATGAGGATCAGCTGAGGGAATGTGGACTGCAGAGTTTGGTGGATAGGAGAGGTGATATGATTGAGACTTTTAAACTGTTGAGAGGTGGTTACAGGGTTGACACTGGGGAGTTCTTTCGCTTGGTTGAACAGCGGGAAGGAGTGATGACAAGAGGCCATCCCTGGAAGTTATGAATGGAAACTGTGAGCAAGAGGGTGAGGAGTGGTTTCTTTGCATGGAGGGTGGTTGAACCATGGAATGCAATGAGTTCAAGGAGTGGTATGATAGACTTTGTGTTTCTTAGGAAGGACCTCCCATGATGAGTCTTTTCACTCCATGGAGGCCTGAATAATAATAAATAATAATAATTAACTGCTTGTTCAAGTTGTCTTTCAATTACACTCATATTATGAGAGTGACAGTAACTGTGAAGTCATCAACATATAGAGTATTGCTTACAGTGGGAAGAAGCTGTTTAGTGATTGAGTTAACTTTGTAATCAAAATGTACTTTAGACAGCCACCTTAGTTAACAACCTGTTCTTGATGATATAGTTGAGATAGCATACTTGACATTCTGACTTTAAAACTTCAGCTAGACAAAATTTTTAATAAATACAGGAAAGAGTCCTCTGAGACCTAGGTTATAGCAGTCTTTTAAGATGCCATATCTCCAAGCTGTTTCATAAGTTTTTTCCACATCAAAGAATACTGAAACCAGATTTTGTTTTCAGGAATGAGTCTCTTATACAAATTTCTAAATGGTCCAAAGTCAAAAGAAAGCCACATTGTGTATTGGAGAGAAGTCTGGCCATTAACCATTTTCTCTAATATCTTACAAAGGCAGATAGATTGTCAAGTAATAGGTCGATAGTTGTTTGCTTGTGTCGAATCTTTTCCTGGTTCGGGGACAGCAATGACAACTAACTTATGCCAAGAATCCAGAAGCTCTTCCTCTATAATTATTCTGTTATATGATGAGCATGTAGATTTCTTGTCCAACAAACGAATGTGACAAATGATAACTAATACTGGGTTTAATAGGTTATAATATAAACAGTGCAAACAATTAGTTTTGCCATTTATGCTGGTAGCTTCTTCTGGGTTAGGAAGAACAAAAAAATATACAATAAATGGTAAACATGAATCATTATATAACTAAAACCAACATGTAAAAACTGTTAGACAAAAGTAAACACAGAAACACATTGGATCCAACACAAAAAAAATCAAACACGTTTGCTTGTTGGATCTTTTCCTGGTTTGGGGATAGCAATGACAACTGACTTATGCCAAGGACCTAGAAGCTCTTCCTCTATAATTATTCTGTTATATGATGAGTATGTAGATTTCTTGACCAAAAAATGAATGTGACAAACGATAATTAATACTGGGTTTAATAGGTCATAATATAACCAATTAGTTTCGTCATAAATGGTAAACATGAACCATTATACAACTAAAACCAACATATAGGAAGTGTTATACCAAAGTAAACACAGAAACACATAGCCTATGGAAACTGGCAAGGGTCAGTCATTATTCAGTAGATAGGCATGATAGTAAGAAGAAAAGTTAAAGTCTGACGTGTTGAAAGATCTAATAAATAACTTCCAAATAACCCATAAAATCATTCCTTGGTTTCTGTTGAATGTGCTTTGTGAGTGGATAACCATCATAGCCTCTTTGATATTGCAGGCACTGAAGTTTTCTTGTATGTAAGGCATGGAGCTCTTGTCCAATTCAATATTGCTGAGAGTGTGGGAGAAGTGCAAAGCTAGGCATGAGCTATCTTCTCTGTTGTTATTGAAGTTTCCAATATGATCTTTTTGCCTAATTTCCAAACTTTTAGATGTCTGCCCTTTGTAAGCAAGGCCACAAAAAACATGGAGCACAGATAGTCCTCGGGTTACAGACAAGATCCCTGATGAATAGTGCACATGCGGTAGTAATAAAAATAATAATAACAATAAAACTATAATGGTGGCAGTAATAATAATACAGTGTAATACTGTAATAATAATAATAATACCCCTGTACTATAATAATAAGTTACAGAAATTATTATGCTCTTTCTTTTCATTTAAACAAACAGGATTTGATTCTATTGCTGTTTGTTTGAATGCAACATGATGGTACAACATGACAAAATTTCATGCCAGCTGGGGCGTCGCCCGGTTAAACAAGGCCCCCGTTGTTTTCGCCAGGGAACCAGGTGCGAACAGCGAAAAGTCAGCTACTGGAACAAATCTGAAAACACACCCCAACTCAACATCACCAGAGTTAAAAATCGGTACTATCAACATAAGAAGCCTGAATGGCAAAGAAATGGAGCTAGCTGAGGAATTAGATAAGTACCAGATTGACATAATAGAGGGTGACAAACAAAGAAGACAAAAACTGGTGAGATGTTTCTGAGCAATAAATACAAAATGTTATATTCAGGCAATGACAATCAAGGAAAAGAAGGAGTAGCCATAGCATTCAACACAAAATAAGAGGCTAATCTTCTTGAATGGCAGTCAGTCTCAAGTAGAGTAATGTGGGCAAATATGAGAATGGGGAACTGGACAATGAGACTTATTTGTGGCTACGGTCCCACAGAAGGTTCTACTAAGGTAGAAGTGGAGGAATTTTTTGATGCTTTAGAAAAAGCAACTGACACAATGAAAAAGGAAAAGTTGGTCCTTGTTGGGGATCTAAATAGCACAGTAGGAAATGATTGTGAGACATACAAAAATATTTTGGGAAAATTTGGAGAAAAGAGCAAAGCTAATAATAATGGCAAATACCTGTTGGATTTCTGCTCAGGACATGGACTGGTTATTACTAACACCATGTTCCAACATAAAAATGTGCACAAATTCACATGGAGAGAAGAGGCAAGGAATTGCTTTTCTGACTTCAGCAATGCCTTCTTCTTCTTCTGTGAAACCACAAAAATCATCACAGAATTGAGGGTACAGTTTGTTCCACAGCCTCTTCAATTGTTGATTGCTTCACTTCCTCCCAAGAATCAGCAATGTTTTTGATGGCATCCTAGAAGTTATAATTCTTCCAGATCTCTCTCAAGGTCATCACATTGTCTTCCATAGCTCTGACCACTCAACGCCATGCGGGTTTGTTTACATGCGCGGAAGAAAGTAGTTCCCAAATTATTAATTTAATTATCCTTATATGGAGCCTTGAAAGCTCGTTGGTAAGTACGGAACGTTGTAAGTCAAGTTGTACATAACCCAGGTGCTGTCTGTATTGCGAATTCCAGGATGTTTGTTCAAAGAGTTGTAGTCCTTAAGTGAACATAACAGAACTGTTCAGTCATCATGAGACTGGCAATTTTGAGAGAAAGTTTGCCAATATAAGGATGGAAACGAAGGCTTTGTAGCGCAGGGATCTATTGTGGAGAAGGGGTAGAGAATAGTGTTCTTTGTACTATTTTTTTAGAATATCCATTGCTCACCAATAGTTGGAGAAGAGAATGTAATTCTTCTTTTAGTGTTTCTTAATCTCCTATAATAGAGGTCACCTCTTTTATTTCAGTGTATACATGATACCTAATTTTTGTGATATATATGGTGCAATGAAGAGAAATGTAGGTAACGACCTGTATGAATGGGCTTGCTGTACGCTAAGGGAGAGGCCTCCGTCTGCTTTTTTTCAAATTAAAATCTAGGAAATGTAATTTTCCTCCATTTTCAAGTTCTAAAGTGAATTTAATTTTATGGTGGAAGGAGTTAATAGATGAAAGAAAACACACAACTCAGCCACACTGTTTCCAGATTATACATCTATGTATCTCCTCCAAAGTGATGGTGGATTTGTAGATAGTAGCAAATCTTTTTCAAAGTTTTCTATGAATAAGTCAGCACATGGAGAAGATAAAGAACTTCACACTGCAAAACCAGATTTGTTTGTAGATTTTCCCATTCCATTGGAAATAATTTGATTTGAGAAGATGTCTTATCATTTCATAATGGATATCATAGACCCACTGCACTGTGGTGAGAGAAAAAAAAATAGCTCTTTAGTTTCTATTTAACAAATGGCTGATTGTATGGCAAAAATCCACTAGTAGAAAAATTTAGCTGATGTTTCTCTAAGTTGCTCTTTCAATATTAAAACTCAGGAGATAGCTTTTGGATCAGCAACAACACATCCATTAAGGTCTAAGGTACAGAACACTGTTTGGTATCTATTTTTCATTTTCAAGATTTTATCCCATAAAATTTTTGCACAGTTTAATCAATGAGGTAAAATGGATCTAAGACTATTCAAACAACTTGTGCAAAAATTTTATGTTGAAAGCACATTACATCTCACATAATGTGCTTTGGCCTGAGCATGTTTAAAAGCTATTAAGTTAGATGAGGTGGGTATCTATAAAAAAAAAAAAAAACATTCTCTATCTTGATCTCTTTTTTGGCTACCTGGCAACTCTGGGTTCCACCAAAGCTTTGGACAGAGTGGAATCTAGATGTTTTGGAATTCAGGCTGTTGCTGCTTGGACAATACAATCTGCTACATCCTTTACAGATAGGTCTTTGACTAATTCGGCAAGATGGTAAAAGGCATTCCAGCATTCCATTTTTCACATGGCAATCCATGCAGGAGAGCATGGTTCCTGCAAAGACATTGCACAAAGGACAGAAATAACCACTTCCATATATGTTCTCTTCAACATCCCATGTGAGCAGTGGAAAAATAGCAAGAGAACAGACTGTGCAATCTATTGCAGAATATGAGTGAGTAGGTATGTGGAAACAGGTAATGAGTCCATTATACAAAAGAAATATCATGTCATTATTATCAAGGACTCACTCAACGACACGATCTCATCCATTTGTGTTGTCACTACCCCACAGAGTGCTGTGTCCATTAAAATCACCCATAAAAAGTATAGGCTAAGGTAGTGGTAACATAAGATTATCAAATTCCATCTCATTTAAAATCAAATCACTTAAAAATGAGATAGAATGCTCAAATAAGTGAATCGCTTATTTGTGCTTACAGAACAGTATTAAGCTAGACATGATGGAAATGAGTGAGCCCCTGCAGCTCAGTCAGTATAGACTAAGCCCTTTGGTCGGAAAGACCTGGGTTTGATTCCCGTCAGTGACGTGAGGAACCTTTATCTGGTCTCTTTCGACTAAAGGTGAGTTAGCCAGTCTCATATGGAGGTAGGGTTTTTTTTTTTTTTTTTTTACATGAAATGGATGAAAAACCAGAAACTTAGGTTTTTCACCGCCCAGAACAGGCCACGTGAACACACATGGATTACAGTCATGAATAAGTCCCAGCCATATGCCAGTCCTGAGTCTGGATAAAATGGAGGGGGGGGGGGGGTGAACTACCCTGTAAAAATCTCACCAGGAATACTTTGTGGGCAAAAAGCTTACAAAGTCGCCTATGGTCGGAAACGACTGAAAAGGGAAAATCAGTCAGTCAGATGGAAATGAGTATCCATCTGACTGATTGCCCTCTAGGATAGCTAATCCACCATGAGCATGACAATCTCCAGATTTGTCCTTGCATACAGCATTCCTTAAGATAGGGTCTTCACACCAAGTTTTAAATATGTTTCCTACAGATAGAAACAGAAAGTTGTGTTTATGCAGGAAAAATCATAATATCACTGATATTCTGGTGAAAAAAAAATGACAGTTCCATTGTAAAAATTCTCCTAATGTTTTTGGCTTTGTAGACTTGTCCGATTTCAGGGAGACCAAGGATTTACCTTTATCATGTTTATATCTATCAAATGATTTTGAGAAGTATGGACAGCCAGTGTCCATTTCTTCCACTAAAAGAAAAATCCAATACATCATCAGATGTGTCGTTATGAATTGGCAAGTTTAATTTACTTTCAGTGGAAATGTTTGGAAGTTTATCTTTAAATGATATTCTTGTCATTTTTTTTGAAAAGTGGGTTCTCAAATGGAATCATTTTTAGAGTTGTTTCTGAGTGAGACCACATGTCATGTGATTGATTTTCTGAATAGAGAAGCACTGATGATAATAAAGTTCAGATATGTTGAAATTATCAGATGGTAGGATAGAAATATGAATCTGAGATGCTGCTGACATTTTCTTAACTGCGACTTAACATAAGAGGATCTCAAAACAGGTGTGGTGGTGGTGGTTAACTTCCTTTTTTTTTTCATCCTGATATATTTTCTTCTGTTTTAATCTTTTGTGTTTCTTTTTCATCTTTCCACTTCTGCAGGAGTAAGCTGGATGATCCCCTTGACAGACGACATATTTAGCTTTCTTTGCAGAACAAGATGTGTCATGCTCTTTATTTAACAATGTGGCTTGAAGAATCTTAGTAGATTACTTATGTACAGTCTAACAGGACAATTGATATACCCTGCTTTTACAGCCAAAAGTAAGATGATGTTCCTGGTTGGAACCCAATGACCATCCCTACGAATCAAGTTGTGCCTCATACCTTTCACTCCCTAATCTTTACGTTAGGAACGTGTCTCTTCATCAGAAAGATCAAGGAGATCCTATTCTCAGATCACTCCTCTAAAAGAGTTGAATATTTTATGAGGTATTACTGTAACTGGTATTCTACCCACTGATGTTGCTTCGAGTCATTTTTCAGAATGTTATTGACATTTTTTCAAGAAAATCAGCAGAACATAGTTTATTAACTGTTTTTGTAAAGCCTGACAGTCATTCTATACCCTTTTAAATAACAAAGGGTGATGTTTTCTCTATTGGCTTTTCACCTGTTGCATGGATAATCAGAAAAATTGGTACATCTACATGATATCACATCTTTTGTTTTTTCTTTCTGTTATCAAATGATGTATCTTCAGTATTATCAGTATTTAATCAATACTTGGGAGCTTGTTAGGATCCTGAAACATTTGAGGTGGGGGAGCACCAGAGCTCCCCACCCATCATGAAGCTACACAGACATCCATTGGCTAGCAAGAAATGACTGTGCTCGGGAGTGGAACAGCACGGCCACCCAGGACACTATACCAGCACCACAGCAAGCCTTGAATCCCGACTCCAGACCATGAGGCGAGAGACTTACAGCAATACCCTTGACAACCCTTGCAGGCAATCCCACTAGTCGACTGATTCTGACCAGGCCACCCAGGACCAGAGTGACCACCCAGCAAAAATATTTTATACTAACTTATGCAGGAAAAAGGTACTAGATCTGAAAAAAAAGTACTAAATTTTCATTTGTTTTCGTTTCACTCTGTTTAGGGCATTGTACGATATTACTACCTTATTATCATAGATGAACTCAATGTAAAACAAATATGAAAAGAAAAAAAGTCAAAACTCACCTCACTGTATCATCTATGAGTCCAAGAGCTGCAGTTGTCAATCATCATAACAGAAGTCCTAATTGTAACTCTAGTACTTCACATGTGTATTAATTTACAATATAATTTTAGTCTCATTTTAGTGTTTAAAGTAATTTAACATTAACTTTTCAGTTATTTATTATGCTATTTACATATATACAGGTGTTCCCACCCACAAGAAAAACACTGGAAGTATTTATTCATTATTTTTATCAGATTTTGCCAAATTAACTCTTCAGAAACAGTAAAATCTGTAGCTGATGAATGTTTCCATTTTTCTTTTGTCAAAAGGAGTCCATTCATCAAGGGTGTTTTTTTTTTTTTTGAGATTTCATTGTGTGAATCTACAGCCAACGCATCTTTTATAAGACAGTTACATTTAGTGCGTCCAGACTGTATTTTCTTAGCAATTTCACTATCAGGAGCATTTGTTTTCAATAGAGTTGGAAGAGTATCCATAAGCCACAGTATCCAGGGTATCCATAAGAAGAGTATCCAGGGTATCCATAAGAAGAGTATCCAGGGCCGTTCCGTGGGTTTGCAACTCCTGAGTGCAAAATTTTTGTGCCCCCTTTCCATTAAAAATTAAAGGATCCCGAAGTACAATAACACGTTTCGAATCATTTTATTATACTGCACATTAAGAGGAATGTATATCAAAATAAAGAAAAAACACAAATAGTAAAAAAAAAAAAAAAACTTATTTATATAATAAACAAACATACTCCTATAATGTAACATGGATCACGACAAGAAAAGAAGAGACTCTCAGAATAACTCAGCGTGCAATAGAACGTAGGATTTGTAACATCAGCAAAACGGAACATGTTAGAAACACAGAACTAAAAAAGAGATCAGGCATAAAAGATATGGTAACTGCAGTATATGAAAGCAGGATGAGATAGGCAGGTCACATAGCCAGACTCAAGACTGGCAACAGGAATAAAGAGAAAACCAGGAAGACCACCTATAAGATGAGAAGATCCACTAGTGAAATCTATGGATGTAACATGGAAGAGAGAGGCTCAAGATCGAGATCGTTAGAGGCATCTTTGTAACCTGCACTCATGGAGAAATCCTGAGTGAAACACAGGTCCATCAAGAAGAAAACACAAGAAACTCCTAAATGTTTGTTCAGCGTGCTGAGAGCAGTGATTAAAGTAAGTTGTGTTGAAGCTAGTACCATTTATTTAACTACCCAGCGACTCAGCCCCCTCACTGAAATCTCTCACATTGGAAGGTTACAAATATGCACAAACAGTTCAGTGTATTATTCATTCCCTATTTTTTATGAACGTGTTCGATTATATTGCCCCTAAATTGTGCCACCTAGGTTCATTGTACTCTTTGCACCCCCGAAGAGAAGGGACCTGTGTGCATCATATGCACATAATCTTAATTCTGCCTCTTTAATTTGTTTTTCCGACTGGCATTTGGAACTGGATTTAAACAATGCCATTATACCTGGTGACTTCTTTTAGATTCTACATTCTGCTAATGTTTTGGAGCATTTACATAACGAATCAACAGACATTTGCTACCATTAATGCTTATATCACAAAATTTATAATAAGCAGTGTCGCCTTTACTTTTACTTGAATAAATCAAGGATTTAAGAATGGGATCCTCCAACCAGTCTTTTTTGAATTTTTGCTTATATGATTTTTTTTTTCGTCTTTTTGGATGAACCTTGAATCTGAATCATAACTATTATCATTTTCTCTTTTATCTGAATTACCTGTGTCAGAAGTGGTTTCTTGTGAGTGGGAAGGGCTGGCATTGAGATCTTCATTTTCAGTGGTTTGTTTATGTACTTTACGGACTCACGCACTACACATTTTCCCCTGAGATTTAGAATCAAATTTAAATTTAGAAAGTTTTTCTTGTCCATGTTTAAAAGTAAAATCTAAATAATATTTTCGATGAAGAATTAAACAAGTTTTTGTTAATAAAATTAATAAAAACACTGGACTTCTTATAACGCATGAGAAGTGTTTGAACAGCGAAGAACATGTTTTCATTGGCTAATGCCAGTCGGATTGCGTGAGTATGGGATCGAGGGCGAGAGAAGACTGGCGATAGGAAAAAAAGAGAAATCATTCTTGTGTCATTGAATGTGACATATGCGGAGGTGAGAGAAGAGAAAAACATTAAACTCATATGTCTAACTCTGATGTTGTTGCTATTATTATTTGGAAGGAAGAAAGTACTAGATCTGTTGGTGAATGTACTAGAACACTAAAAATTTATAAAACGTACTAGATCTAGTACTAGATGTGGTCACCCTGCCCAGGACCACTCATCTTGCCTCTGATTCGGCAGGGCTATCATTATAAATCTGTTATAAAGAATCATGTGAAACTTTACTTCACTCTCCTAACTTAAACGGATCCAATGGTCTATGTCTATTCCCTTTGTGAGAAATAGTACTTTTCAAATCAGCTAATCTTTTCTAACTTTATTTTGTCTAAATATATATAGAATTGTTTTTTTTTTTTAACAAGTTAGGAAATTTCTTGACCTTTTCAGTTAACGTACATCAGCTACTTAGATGACACTTTTTTAAAAATGGCTGTTATTGTTTAAATGTCTTTATGTGTTCTTGTACCAAAGATGCCTACGATACTTAGGCAAAAATTCTATGGTAATAAAATACAATACGCGAGTTTTAACCTAGTATTATAATTATTTAAATATGCCTACTCATTAATTTCATTACTGAAACAAGTGAAAAGACTCAGAAGTAGATTGCAGAATATGGGAAAAAAAGCAAAGAAAGAGGAATGTAAAGGACCAGTACCATCACTAGGAGCTCCCCTTCCATCATGAACAGGTACCTAGTGGGGGGGGGGGGGGTAAAACCTTCTGGCCATAGGTTTAGCTTTTCTTAGTCTTCAGGTCAATTTAAAACAGACGTCAAATAAGAAGCCCAATGCAGGAAAGATACCAACGGGAAAAGCCAGATATAGAAATTATATAGAAAATAGAGAGAAACAGAGGAAGGTAGAAAGGTTATTGCTACATTCAGCAACGGTGTAGCAATCGAAATATGCTGACATACCGATTACATTTTATATGAACATGCAGTAACATGTTCACGAGTTTAATTTTGTAACTATTTTGATTTTAAAGGGGACATCAGAAATTTCTTTAAGAATCAGCAAAAATCAACAAGCATATTTGAATTATACTTACCTGAGTACCTAGTGTTTAATATAATAAACTTTTTGATGGAATCATTCGCAATATTGCACTCAGATGGCACTCAAGTGAGAAGGTAAGTAATCCAAATGTGCAGGTGGAAATTCAATATGTAACACATGTTGCAATCTCGCTGCTTTATCTGGAATGTATTGCAAATCTCTGCATAAGACTCTTTTAGCACATTGTGAGAGATTGGCAGTAGCTTAGAAAATCATCGATCATTTTTCAGCATCATTCAAGAAGCCATCAAAAACATGACCATTTGTAAGCCAATAAAATTGTCTCCTTTAATTTTTGGACCACTTTGGAACTTTGCCTTTAAATATCAGAAAATGTTATGATTCTTATTTGAAGCCTTACAATTTTTCATTCAATCAAGTGCAAGGAAAACATTTCTTGAGCAGTTACACAGGAAAGGATGTGAAACACTTTTAACCTCTGGCAATGAACTTCAAACTGATGATTTTTTAACTGCATAATTGTGCAGTCTTCGGCTTGATGACCTAAGATGATGGGAGAAAAGCATCATGAAGCCTAGCTACATGCCCATTAAAAGTGGATTCCTTTTAAGATTACTTCAAATGTTTCTGTCTTTTATTCATTATAGTTAGTGTATTTAAGAAACAGAGATATATTCTCAAAGGATTCTTTCATATGGATAGCAAATATTATTGAAGGAGAAGGATATTTACTTCCAAGTATGCAGAGCACAGCCTATAGCCTTCAAAGCCAAGCTTTAATGAGTCAGTAAAAAAAAAAAACATTCAAGATGGTGTATCTGGAAATAATGAAAAATAAATCAGGATCAATTATTATCCTGCATTTCCATTAACACTATTGCAAGATGTTGTGTCATTAACATGTCTGAAAAATAGCCAGAACTTGAGAAAAATACAATCTGTGCACTGCCTTTCAGCCTCACTTGTAACTGGTTCCCTTTATCCATTCCCCCAAAGAACTATCTCCTTCCTGATGCATACAAAGATCAGTGTTCCTGTAAACTGCCTACTATGGAAAGAATGAAGATGAGCCACCATCCACACAAAAAACATGAGGGTGGTCTGAAAAGTTCTCTGCCTAACAATGAAAAAACGAACTTATAATTTCAAAATTATTTTATTTTCAACATAATCTCCTTTAAGAGTAGCCAATTTATTCCAGCGATGCTGAATCGCCATTATACCGTCCCTATAGTGATTCTCAGTAAGATCTGCAAAATACCCCTCTACAGCTGCAATCACCTCTTGATTCAAAGAAAAACACTGACCAGCAAGGAAGAGTTTTAGTTTTGGAAAGAGATAGAAGTCAGAGGGAGCAAAATCTGGCGAATAAGTGGATGTTCCAACAATTCATGCTGCAGATCCCTTAATTATCCCATTGCCAAAACACCTTTGTGGGCAGATGCACTGTCCTGATGAAAGATGATTTTTTTCTTCTGCAAACCGGGGCTTTTCTCACAAATTTTTTCGTCTAGTCTGGTTAAAAGATCGGAATAACATTCACCGGCTATTGTTTTACCCTTTTCAAAATAATTAATAAACAAAATGCCTTTAGCATCCCAAAACACTGATGCCATGACCTTTCCTGCTGATGGAACCAACTTTGTCTTCTTTGGTGGTGAATAACCAGCTTCTGTCCACTGTTTTGATTCTGATGTGTAATGGTGAATCCAAGTCTTATCCATAGTAATAAATCGATACACAAAATCAGTTTATTCTTGTTAAAATGCTCCAAGCACTGTTCAGAGATTTTCATGCAGATTTCACCCATCTTGCGGAAAGCTTTTTCATTTGCAATTCTTCATGCAAAATATATCCTACATGTTCTTTTGAAATGCCTATAGTGTCAGCAATTTCACACATTTTGACTCGCCAGTCATCCTATACTATATTGTGCACTTCATCAATGATTTCTAATGTTGTTACACTTTTTTGGATGTCCTTCACATGGATCATCTTCAAGGCTGGTACGGCCATGTTAAACTCGGCAGTCCATTTCTTAATTGTCGAAAACTAAGGAGAAGAGTGCCCATAAACTTTAATGAACTTAGAATGAATTTCTTTTGCCGTTAAACCTTCTTTTACAAAGAATTTTATAACCACATGATACTCAATTTTATCCATTTTAAGGGATACAGCCAACACTTTTGCTTCAGACAGCTGTATAAAACAAACTACTTGATAGAATGACTTGCAATTTCACAGATGTTTATGACAGATGTACCAACTTAGAAAAAAAAAATCTTGCCAATAGTGTTGCCATCTATGGTCGAGGCCAAGAACTTTTCAGACCACCCACGTAATTACATCCATAATCGTGATTACAGTCAAGCGTAGCAAACCATGCTTTGGATACCACACCCAGAATCAAATGAATAAAACCACCATGTTCTATTACAGGACATTTAGAAGTAAAAGATTTTTGGAATATGCAGCTGCCAATTCAGTTAAGACGAGTTCTTAGATCTTTAGCAAACATAAAACATATTTCAAATGTCGTAGAAACTAAATAAGGCTACTTGTATCAATGTAAGATTCAACACCTTTAGAATTCTCTCGTTTCCATTATAGTCCACCTAGACCATTTCAGAGGATCTTAAGCAATTTCTGAAACAGCTATTTCCAAATATGGTCAAAACTGACAATCTACAGAGGTGTGTAAAAGGGTTAAGAACCACATTTGTCCTTCTCTTACAGTTCATCCCTTTCATCAACTGGACTGAAATTCTCATGAGAGCATCAAGATATAAGAATTAAACTATTTCAAATTCAATTAAAATTATATGAATAAGGAAACCTGCAGAAGTAGCATATCCCCCTCCTTTATTATATTCTGGTTACGCTGGTATTTATTTCAATAATAAACTATAAATCTGTTCTGAACAAATTTAGAGTAAACACTCAACAAATCTTTCACATATGGTATGTTTGCATTCTGTTGAATATATCTGTCAAATTGATAACATTCAACTTAGAACTAGAACTGCAAAAAGTCAAGGATACTACTTGCAATAAAAGCAGTCCATAACTTGGAGTATTTGGTTTAGTTACTACACCAACTCCTGTTATGCCGCCTTTCTCATGCCTTTCAACCATGCTTGCTCAAAGGTTGTACATATTTAGTACAGCGGGTGGGATAAATGTTAGATAATCTGGAAGTTATGCTCTAAACGGACCTAACACAGAACTCTTTCACATCAGATCAAGTCACATTTCCAATAAGCAGCATGGTAGTCTCACACATACTAGGCAATAAAATGCATTTACCGTATGCATTAAGGAATTCAATTCCATGACTTACTGATTAAAAAGCAGAAGTGATGTCTACTTAGCCAATTATGCTGGAAGTGTTTTTCAACATCTAAGTGGTCATCTGGGCTATTTTGCCCACTTTCACAATATGTCATCCCAAACTTTAACTCCTCAACTCTCACTGCCAAATTCAGCCTCATTCAATTCCTTGCAACACAATCCCATGAATTTAACATACAGCTGTAATCTTCTCACTCCAACCATAACTGTACACTTGGCAACACTGAAATGGCAATTATTATCCTTTGTCCATACCATTCAATTCCACTGGATTTCTCCATCACCTTTATTTACTACTATGGAGCCTTATACACTACTGATCACATGCCTTCACCTAGAGACTGCTCCACTAAACTCAGATTTATCAACCACCCTCTTTCAGGGCAATGGAACTCACCTGCTTGATGGGTGAACTATTTCCACAAATAACACTCCTGCACACCTGCAGTATTCTCTTGCAGGAGTTTTATTTCCCACAAATAAAACTCCTGCAAGAGAATACTGCAATTATGAATGCATACCTTCTCTACTTTTGGGAAATGCTAACTAGGCTTTTTGGTGATAGATGGCTCATTAACCAATGAAATATCACCAACTTGCTTATTTGAAGACAGTGGTAGGTGTAGCCATGTTCAGTCTCTATAACAACTAAAGAAAAAGAAACTAAGGAAGGCTCAGTTTATCACTGCTATCCCACCCAACACCCTTTTTATATGCAGTGTCGAAGTACTATTCAAGGATGTACCAAACATCCTGCAGCAACCAAACCACCCTCATCCACCCTAAATGTAGAGAATGGCAAAAATGTGGTTTCACATAGATGATAGACATGTGAAAGAGAAAATGATGGTAACGAATCAGGAGGGCTTTCGAGATAGCAAATAATGCTGCAACCTTACTGTGCAGTGATTTCTTGAAGCCTAAAGATATCCAAGGAACGTTTCCAAGACCAAATATGATCAGACTAAGTTGATGTGGACAACACCTTCACAAGCATTACCAACTGCCTATCTTTATTGTATTTAACTCATCTTTCCCATTAACCAAAGATAAGCTATTCTTGTGGATCATGAGTGGGGGAGAGGAAAGGTGAACAACTGAAAGCGGTGGATCCATTTTTAATGTTGTGGCCTAATACTAACATTAAAAATGGATCCACCGCTACATGTAATGAAATTTTAGTTCTGGCATTCTCTGACACATGAAAATGTACCTTTTTTCCCCCAAGACAGAGAATGCAACTTGGAATTCCCTTTTTATGATTTGCTCTAGTTCATAATTTCCTTATTGGAATTCATTACTGAAATTATTGCATGCCAAATTTGGATAACAACTCAAACTTCCAATTCAAACATCATGGTCAGCTTGGATATCACTTGCTTATTTACTAACATACACTAGTGTCCAATACCTGAGGACAAACACTTTCTGAAGATTTCAATCACAAATTCAGATGAATCAGTTTGGAGTAACTTGTATAAGTGAAAATTTCAAGTTGAAAGTAGGTACACGTTTAAATTTTCGAATTGCACGCAAACTGTGACAAGAGATGTGGAACAAGTAGGCCTATATGCCCAAAGGCCTGTAGTTTGCATCCCTTTATCCACAGCTCATTGTAGAGCACGTTTGCAGTGGTGTTTCCATAAAAATTGGACAAGACACCAATGGCTAATGTACTCTTTACAGATGTGTCATTTTAGTCTTTTCTCCAATTCTAGACGACACTTGAAAGTAGAACTGTTTACTATCGTGAGGATGTTCTTGAAAGGAATGGATATGGCTGTGCTGGGTTTGTGGCATGCATTATGCTTAATGGATGCACTAAGCTACAAGTGCTGGAGAAAGGGATTATGATGGATGTTACTGCAACGAAGTTGTACAATGTCATGCTCAATTGTTCTGTGTGTGCTGTAGGTGAAGAATTCATTTTTATAGATGACAATGCCACACTACATTGTACATGAGCAGCATAGCTACTTCTGGGAAATGAGGATATTAATCAAATTGAGTGGCCAGCATGCTCCCCAGATCTCAAAATCTCATAGAACACATTTGAGATTATTATTATTATGTGACACCTCCAGGGAGACTAAAGACTCATTAAAGGAGGGGACCTACTTTCCAACTGTCTCCACCAACTACTGTTATCTACATCAACACCATCTACCGCCCACAACCACTAGTATTTTCACAATACATTAATGCCCACGGCAGGATTCGAACCCGCAGCCTTTTGGCTGGAGAGCGGATATGCTAACCACTTGGCCAACCAGATGCAATAAAGAGATGAATTGCTGCTCGAAATTCCCCTCCAGAAAATAAACAAGATCTTATCCTTGCTCTGAAGGAGGAGTGGGCCTGTTTGCCTCAAAAACTCCTGAGGAGTTCTTGAGTTGTGAGAGCTGCATTGTTGCAATTTGGGATGGATATATTCCATACTGAAATGTCTCTCCACATAATGTTCTGTAAGCACTCTGTACATTAATTGTTTAACTACGTCCTTAGGAAATCTGCAACTTTTTCAAAAAATGTACTGCAATTCAATTTGTAAGAGATTTATAACACAGTTTTTGTGTAATATAATTTATTAGTATGCTGGCAATAAATTTATGTCCACATTTGGCTGTAGTCATGAAAATTTTTTCATGTACGCTTAAAAATTTAGTTGTTCCTTAGCTTTTGGACACCAATGTATAATTTACAAACCTTTAACCTTAAGTTACATTTCACTGTGACATATTTGAATTAATACATTCTTTTTAATGAAAAGGAAAAAATTGAACAGAGCTAAACGAAAATGCAATACTTTTCCCCACTCCCCTGCTAATTTCTATATGAAATTTCTAAAAATGAAGCACTCAAAACTGCCACACATACACATATGATTTTGACTTGGAAAATGAATAGACATGCAGGAGTATCAAAGAGATGGGAACTTATGTGGAATTATAAAGCAGGTGATTATAATAGTCTTAGACGTCAACTTCAGGAAGTTTCATGGAGGGAGGAATTGGAGGATCGGGATATCATTAGTGCATGGGAAATTGTGAAAGAATATTTGTTAGCAGCAATGGTAAGTTGTATACCACAAGTGAGGAAGAGGACACGATTCGGAGTAAAGTGGATGACAAACAATATTAAACAGGAATTGCATGCGAAAAAGAGGCTATGGAAGAGATATAAGGAGACAGGTGAAGAGAAGATGCATGAAGAATATAAGACACAGGCCAGGAGAGTGACTAGTGTGGTAAGGAAAGCAAAACTGGAATATGAGAGAAGATTGGCCCTAAGATCCAAAGACAATCCTAGGGAATTTTTTAGCTATGTGGCCAGTAAGAGGAGAAATGACTGTGGAAGAATGATATCGTGGGATAAAAATGGGAATAGAGTGACTGATGCAGAGGACATAGTGGAATTGTTCAATGAACACTTTATTGGAGTATTTCATCCTAGAGGAGTCAGTTTAATGTTAGAGGGATAGGGCAGGTTCGAGGTTTAGAGCTACAGGAGGAGGAGAATGTGTTTCAGATACTGAGTACTCTGGATGTCAGTAAAGCTTTGGGACTGGATGGTATTTCACCACGAGTTTTGAGAGAATGTGCTAGGGAATTGACAGTCTTTTAACCTGCCTTTTCAATGAAAGTCTGGCTGCGGGAAAGGTGCCCAGGAAATGGAAGGAAGGTAAGATAGTGCCATTGCATAAGGGTGGTAACAGACTGGAAGTGTCTAATTATAAGCCAGTTTGTGTGTCATCAGTAGTTAGTAAGATCTTGGAGAAAGTAGTGAGGGACCATATACAGCATTGGGCAGATGAGGGTAATGTTATCTGTGAGAGTCAACATGGATTTGTGAAGGGGCGCTCTTGTTTTAGCAATATGCTAGCCTTTTATAATAAAGTTACAAGAACATTACATGAGGGAAAGGCATATACTGCAATTTTCTTAGACTTAGCAAAGGCATTTGACAGGGTGCCACATGATAAGCTGATATTTAAGTTGCAGCACATGGGTCTGGATGTCAGATTGGTCAACTGGATTCAGGATTGGCTGTCTGATAGGTATCATAGAGTTGTGTATGGTGGAGCAGTTTCAAGGAGGCAGAGAGTTACAAGTGGGGTCCCACAGGGCTCAGTATTGTTTAACCTTTATATCAATGACATTGCCAGTGGATTGCAAGGGGATATTCAGTTGTTTGCAGATGATGCGAAGCTGGGAAGGATTATTAATAATAGTGCAGATGTGGTAGCCCTGCAAGAGGATTTGAATAAGCTAGATAGATGGGCAAATGAATGGGGGTCAGTTTAATGCAGCAAAACGTAAGGTCTTGAGGTTTGGGAAACATCGATGGGATGCTGCATACTCTATGGGAGAAGTTATACTGGATGAAGTAGGGGAGACAAGAGATCTGGGGTTGATGATTGATAGAAACCTGAAATTTAGGGGACATATTGCAAAGGTGGTGAAGGTAACACAGAGGATTGCTGCAATTACGAGAAGGACACTGACCTGCAGTGATAAAATGGTTATCATTCCGTTGTATAAGTCTCTGATCAGACCACACTTAGACTATTGTTCTCAGATTTGGTCCCCAGGATTTGAAGGGGATAAATTAACTGTGGAAGGGGTACAGAGACAGATGACAAAGATGGTTTTGGGACTGTACAATTTTGGTTATGAGGATCGGCTGAGGGAATGTGGACTGCAGAGTTTGGTTGATAGAAGAAGGAGAGGTGATATGATTGAGACTTTTAAACTGTTGAGAGGTGGTTACAGGGTTGACACTGGGGAGTTCTTTCGCTTGGTTGAACAGCGGGAGGGAGTGATGACAAGAGGCCATCCCTGGAAGTTACAAAAGGAAACTGTGAGCAAGAGGGCGAGGAGTGGTTTCTTTGCATGGAGGGTGGTTGAACCGTGGAATACATTGCCTGATGGAGTGGTGAGAGCGAGAACGGTCAATGAGTTTAAGGAGTGGTATGATAGACTTTGTGTTTCTTAGGGGAGGCCTCCCCTCGATGAGTCTTGACAGACTATGTTCTCAGGAAGGACCTCCCACGATGAGTCTTTTGACTCCATGGAGGCCTGAATAATAATAATAATATCTATCCCAGCAGTCTGGCTATATGTAGATGTATTTGCATATTTAACCAAACGTCTCATCGCATGGATACATCAGATACATTTGTAGTGCATTTAAACAGTCAACATCCAAAAATACACTTAATAGAAGGAGAACTTTCTGGTTAAAGGTCATCCAAATGGTTTATTATCTTAGTATCCTGTTTATTTAGAATATCTACAGACACACACAAGGTAATTACAAAAGCAATCACACTATCACCCACATAACACAAAAGTACAGCATCCTCAGAATACTTCTACAACACAGAACTATGATTATATGTTTGTCCTAATGACATCAGACATATCTTTCAGATAATTCTTATAAAATAGAAAAATAACACGTCTCCATCCCTCCCTCACCTGACACAAAAGATCACAATAAAACTATTCATATTTCTTATATCTGGGGTACAATTCTAAAAGACAGTAAATATCATCTCCATGCTACTTTCACACCACGTATTATTATTATTATTATTATTATTAAACAAGACCTCATGGAGTCAAAGACTCATCTAGGAGGTCCTTTTATCTCACACACATCTCATCATAAAGGGTCTTAAACACATTCAAACTCCTTGCAGACACCACACTCTCAGGCAAGGCATTCCAATCATTCACAACTCTGCACGAAAAAAACCTGCCTCTCACTCCTCTACTCACACCCTCTTTATACAATTTCCAGGGATGACCTCTGGTTCTCCCCTGATCTCCCACTATTCGCTGTAGAACTTCTCCACCATTGATCCTATAGCAACCCCTTACCAACTTGTAGGTCTCTATCATATCTCCCCTCTTCCTTCTCTCCACTAGTCTCTGCAAATTACATCTTTTCAATCTTTCCTCATACTCGACATTCCAGAGGTCAGAAACTACCTTAGTCAGTCGCCTTTGGACCCTTTCCAACATCTCTTCATCCTTCTGAAAACCAGGTGACCAAATCTGGGCACAATAGTCCATGTGTGGCCTAATCAAAGCCTTATACAATGGAACAAGAATCTCCCTACTTCTACACGTCAGTGTCCTCCTCATCATTCCCAGAAGTCTTTGTGTTGTCTTCACAATTTTGGCGATGTGACCCCTAAATTTTAGATCCTTATCCACTATCACTCCCAGATCTCTTATTTCCTCTACTTCCAACAATATATTCTTACCAAGCATAAATTCTGCATCCCATCTTTGTTTTCCAAATTTTAAAACCTTACATTTTGCAACATTGAACTCACACCCCCATTTGCTTGCCCAATCACTCAATTTATTCAAGTCTTCTTGCAAGGCCACAACATCTTCACTACTCTTTATGGTTCGTCCCAACTTTGCATCATCTGCAAACAACTGAATATCTCCATCCAAATCTTCGCCAATATCATTAATATACAAGTTAAATAGTAATGGCCCTAAAACAGATCCCTGAGGCACTCCACTAGTGACTTTCCTTTTCCTGGATATTGCACCCCCATACATCAAGAAGGTTGCTAGTATCCAACTAGCAACCTTCATGTATTGTCCCAAGGATCAGCTCTTTGTCCACTACTTTATGGCGTGAATCATATTCAATGGTACCAGCAATTTAGCATACTTTGGCAAACCAATATATCCTTTAACATCGATCCTAAAAGTGTCAGGACTTCCTGACAGTGCAATGGATACACCCCCCATCACACTGGATTATATGAAAAAAAAAACAACTGTACTGTACAGAAGTCGCTACAAGTCTGAGAGAGCATTTGTAGATATCTCAGGAGTGGCAGTTTAAGTTTCAGAAAATAAGTTAATCAGAATTCAGAACAAGAATAATCTCAATGCAAGTTCAAGAGAGTGTAAGGAGAATCTTTAAAAAAGGTACTTGTGGCTTAGCTATAAAACAATAAAATTACACTATAACCACAGTAATAAACTTTAATGAAAATACAGATATTTTGTACTGAAAATAACAGTACATCAAGTTTCTCTTCTTATCAAATGTCATCTCCTTCCAAGAGGTTGACTACAATGAACTTCCACCATATAAGATTTTGTGCTTCTCTCTTATATTCTTCATAAAACAAAAAGATTCAGTCTTTGATATTTCCCAGCCAATCTGTTCTTTGTATTCCTCTTCTTTTCCTTGTATCATTCTTTCTAAAATTGTTTTGTAGGGATTCATGCCTTGGTTTTAAGGTGATTTTCCTTTTCTTAATGGTTTTCAACGGTCCTTTCTTCTAAAATTATCTATAATATCTCTAAATTAGTTTTTTTGGCAGTCCATGAGAATAAAGGATTCTTCTGAGGATCCACATTTCAAAGGCTTTTAGTTTATTTTCACAATATTTTGATATTCTCCAGGTTTCTGCTTCCATATAGGTTTGTTTGTTTTGTTTTGTTTTTAAATTGAAGTTAAAACCATATTTTTCACTTAGTTTCAGTGTCTCTTCTAGTAGACTTCGAAGATTTGTTTTTCTTTTTTTTTTTTTTTTTTTTTTTTTTTGTTTTCAGCCAGCATATCTTAAGATGTTTATATTTCTGCCTTTTATGTTGACTCCTTTAAATTCTGCTAATTCTTGGAAGATATTTTCAGTACAGAAGTAAAACAATATAAGAGAAAAGAAAGAACAACACAGCTTCGTCTGACACCCTTCTTT
The DNA here is from genome assembly GCF_054136105.1 of Typopeltis vanoorti. Taxonomy (NCBI): domain Eukaryota; kingdom Metazoa; phylum Arthropoda; class Arachnida; order Uropygi; family Thelyphonidae; genus Typopeltis; species Typopeltis vanoorti. The sequence continues at coordinate 40,130,706 of NC_143566.1, read as the reverse complement.
ACTGGGAATTCCTCTGAGGTTTCTCTGCAATTTTTATTGGGAAAGTTTGCTCGCAACATAGATTTATCAATAATCTGGTCTTTGCCATCTACTCCTAATTTTTTGATGCATTCTATCAGAATGCATCAAAAAATTAGTTCTACATTGTGAAAGGCCTTTGTGAGGTCAACAGAACATGAGTAGACTTCTTTCTGCTTCTCCAGATATCTTTCTATAATAGTTCTAACATTGAAGAGTCCTTCTCTAGTCCCTTTATTTTCCTGAAAACCAGACTGTGTCTTATTAATTGCCAATTTCATTTTATAAATATTTCTTTCTAGGATGATATATAGAATAACTTTTGCCATCTGAGCGATTGTTCTGTACTCTTCACATTTGTTTGTCTTAGATTTTTTAGGTATTGGTAGGAATGTCGAGTACTTAAAATCTTTTGGCAGGGCCATTTGCATATATTTTGTTACATATGTCAGTCAGCGATCTTATGGCCTTATCATTTAAAGCCAGTAGGCATTCTGCCATAATTCCATACATTCTTAGAGCTTTTCCTGGTTTCAGTTTCCTAATGGCATTTGTTATTTCCCAAGTAAAAATAGTAAGCCCCCGCCAGATTTTCTTGCCATGGCTTATCTATTCTATCATGATTGTACAGCTCCTTTGAATACTCTACCCATCTATCCCTTATTTTGTCTTTCTCTATTAGAATGTTTTCACTGGCACCTGCAATGCAATGAGAGCCTAGAGTTTTCCAAGATTTGCTAGTTAGCTCCCTAACTTTCTCATTAAGTTCTTTGGTTTCGTGTTTTTTGTCCAAAGCTATTCTTACATTTCTCGCAAGAATTTTCTTGCATTTATTGTTGAGCCATAGTTCTTTTGCAAACCAGCATTTTTCCCTAATTGCCTTGTATTCAGTTTTTCTCAATTTTGTGTTTCTTTCTTTTCTCCATCATTTTCAGTATCTTGTCATTCATCCGGGGGTTTACTCATCTTCTCAAATTTGGGAATGATTTGTTTTACTGCTTTCTTTTTTAATGCCCTCTTTAAATTTCTGCTATCTATCCTCAATCTCATCTTCAAGGTAACAATACTTGGTGAAATCAAGAACATCGACAGCAGTGGATTGTGCCAGTTCCTTTAAAAATATATCTCGTATTTCTTGATTTTTTTAAGGGAGCCAAGATCATATGTGTATAGGTTTCATTATTTTCTTTAATTTTATTGCTGCATTATAAACCACAGGGTATGATAAAAACATACCCAGGGTCTGATTCAATATCAGCCCCTGGGTATGTTTTGGCTCAATTCAGGTTAAGCTGATGTAAAGGCGCCTCAAAACTTTCTTTGAAAAGGTATTCATATTTAAAACTGCTTCTATGGAGAAAACAAGTTTCATTCTGCAAGATACTGTGTCAATACTATGCTGTGCCAGACCAGACTTTTGGGGTTTCATTAATTCTTTTTTTTCCACAGACTGGCCTGTCTCTGCCCAAAGTATGTCAAATTATGTTTGCAAGGAATCTGGTAAACATCAGCTAAAATAAATAAATTCCGTGTGATGATAGAGCGTTCCCCCTTTATCCGTGAGTTCATAGTACCATCTAATCCCCCCAAATTTTATCCGGGCTCTGGAACCGGCATAGGCTGACGAATTAGACCTATGGTTGGGTCAGTATTCCTGACTGTAATCCGTGTGTGTCCTCAGATGTTTGTCTGCTTGTGGGATGAAAAACACCAAATAAACTGGAGGAAAAACTCCTGCTGTCCATGCCCAAGACTGCCTAACTTGGCTATGGCTGGGGAAGTTCCTTGAGCTCCTCACATCGTTGACGAGAATCAAACCTAGGACACTCCTTTCCCAGGCATATGGTTGCGAAGCGCAAAGCCACTAGGCTAACTGTGCAGACAACATCAACTAAAAATATAAGTGACATTGTCTTTTGTAGATGGTAACAAATGAGAAATTTTGTTGATAGGAAAATGTAGGATAATTCTTAAAATTCTACCAATAGCTTCAAAGATATCAGAAATATAAAGCATTGGAACCCTTATGATGAGCAGACTTTTGATGAATATATCTGCCAGTAAAGCAGGTTACTGACTGGCACAAATTACACAAGGATGTCCAAGAATGGTAAACTACAAACATTTTTCTTTTACCATGATGAATGTGTGAGTGAAGGCTATTGATCCAAAGTGGTAAATTCTTTTTTAGAATGAGGCCAAACAGCAAAAATGTCATCGACATAACAAAACCACAGAGGATCGGAGATGAATGGATGAGACAGAGGTGAAGACAGAGGGCTACCCATGGTAGTGCCTTCAATTCTCTTAATACTGCTATTCTCAAACCTTCTTTCTGGCTAAGATACATTGATATGTTCTCTATTTGGCCACATGGTTCAGACCACTAGACTCCTTCCTTCTCCATCTCAGCAGACAGTACCCAAGAATTCAGTTCACTATAGAAAACAAAAATAATAGCCTACCTTTTCTAGCTATTCTAATCACGTTTTCCCAATGGCACCCTTTCCTTCTTTGTTTACAAAAAACCCACCAACATATTATTATTATTCGTGACACCTCCAAGGAGTCCGAAGACTCATCGCGGGAGGACACCTACTATACAACACTCCTTCTCCACTACTGCACCGAACACAGGCGGATAAACTTTCCCATCATCTTCTACTCTCAACAATATGGTATTATCAAAAACCTGGTTAATAAAGTCCCCAATCCCTGTTTGACCCAAGCTAAACTTACAGATGAACACTCCATTATTTTCCAGATCTTGTCCAATGGTTTAATGCCAAAAAGATCAACAAATTAATCGATCCTCCTAACATGCTGACTATGGTAATGCCATCATTGTTCCTTATATCCAAGGGCACCTCAGAACAAATAGACAGAACTCTAAAAAAAAAAAATTTTTTTTTAAAGTACAATCTCTACACTACATTCAAACGTCATCTGAAGCTGGCTGCCCTCGTCCACTCTCCTAAGAATTCTCTACCTCCTCTTTCCATTCCAGGTGTTTTATTAAGTTCCTTGTTCTTGTAACTTATCATATTATAGTCAAACTGGGAAATCTGCAAATATATGCCTAGAAGAACATAAGAAATGCATCTGCTTTCTTATGTATGAACAGTTTGGTCTGGCTGTCCATGCATTCGACATCTTGCACAGAATGAAATGGAAGAAAAATACTATACTTCACAAATCTGAAAGACTTCTTTTAGATTTAAAAGTCAACCAAATCTCAATAAATATGGTTGTCTGGCACACTAATTCTTAGACCTCCTGCCCAACAGCACCCATTGAGTACACTCCTCATATGCTTTTAGCACAGACAATATACATTATCATTCAAATGATACTAGTTTTACAATTAAAATTTAACTGAAAACATTCAAACTAACAATCCATATAAATTTAAAACCTCATAAAAATGTACCTGCTCAACGAGGAAGATAATGTACTGTCAAGTGCGTCCCCCTCCCCCTCTTGAAGGGATATGTTGGATATGAAACTGCCCAGCATGAACATGTTAAAGCTAAGAAATCAATGAGACACTGATCTTTTCTATTATATGTCATTTTTAAAAACTGGTGGTTATGACCATAACTGGTTCAAAAAATGTCTGTCTAAACAGCACACACTAAATAAATATGCCACTGCAAATTGCTGATAACTGTACATTTGCCCACATAGCACTGGCTAAAAGTAACTAATTAGAGCAGTTTGATTAAATTTTTATTATAAAATAAATACTGTCTTAATGTATCCTGTATGTGAGAGGGAAATTGTTTATCATTATCAAGAGTCAGGTCATTTTGTTATATATAGTACACAGACTAATAGTGTTCATGGTGTATTTAGTGGTACAAGAAACCTACTTCATTTTCTTGCAGTTGATGTCTGTTGAGGAGAGGATATTTAGAACTATACAGTAACATATTATACAAAAGAATAGGTATAATGAGCAAAACTGTTTATTCCTATGAATAAAATGAATCCTGTTTTATTGCAACAACATTAAATAAAACATTTCCTAATTTCTGTTTTTACTGTTTGAATTATTTTCTATTAAATATTAATAAAATTCATGTTTGACATTAAACTTTATTACTTTTTTTTACTTTATTATATGTAGTAAGGACATGTATTGTTTTGGGGAACTTTTGTTTCAGGTCAGTACACACACACTTTTCATTTGTGGGAGTAAGCTTTGCTGTCTTCCAAAAATAAGTTTATATGTTGGGCAATTGGGTATCAGATATTAAATTGATTTTTGGAAGGTGGCAAAGTGATTCAGGCTTGATCCACCTTTCCTGTGAGTTGCCTAATACTGTACCTCAGTCCTCTGGTATTGCATGCAAAGGTGGAGCTTACTCCACCTTTACAAGTTGGCCAGCATTGCACAACCAGGTGTTGGCTTACACTTGGTCTCGCCGAACTTTATATAGTTTTCTATATTTGGCATGAAACTCTTAGATTAGATTTCCTATCTTTGAGTTTCTTATTCGGCTAAGAAATAATATGGTATTCAATATCCACTTAATTTTGAATATTTTACTTCACCGAAGTGAAGCCTGTTGGCTCTTATTTTAGTAATTGCATGCATTCTAAGTGAGGAAGTAGCGCATATTTTTTTTATTGTAGGTTGAGGTTAGTAACGTTTGGAAAACACTGAATCAGGGTGTATTAAGTTGGAATGGATTGGGGTCACATTGGAGTGAAGACAGTGGAGAAATTACTAAATAAAACAAGTGACAATATGATTTATAATGATTAATATGATTTTTTCTTTTTTAATAGTACATTGAAAAATTATCGACTATAAATTGGAATTTCCAAAAGCAGAAATTTTGTGCATGCAGTTACCAGGCATGTGCACTCTAGGTTTCATATGTGTACAGTTCAGAAGGAACATTGGTAACAGCTGATAAAGGTGATGTAGATATCCTGAATCCGCAAAGTTAGCCTAGTGGCTGTGCACCTCGCAACCATATGCCTGGGAAAGGAGTGTCCTAAGTTCGATTCCCATCAGAGACATGAGGAGATGAAGGATCTTTCTCAGCCATAGCCAAGTTAACCGGTCTTAGGCATGGACAGTAGGGTTTTTTCCCCAGTTTATTCTGGGGTTTTTCATCTCACAAACAGGCAAACCGGACACAACCATAGGATAGTATGGCAAGGAAGGCAACGAGAAACCACCTTGCTCATAGTCACTGCCCTAGTATGGTAGCATAGCTGCCCCTATCATCCATACAGATGAAACTAATCATCATCATCAGATATCCTGCAGGATGACTGATAGTGTGGGTGAAGGGTAATGATTGTCAATTCAATATTATAAATTGTAAGGTTATGCATTTAGAGATGAAAGATTATATTATGTTTATCACACTGAAAGTATACTGGAAGTGCAGGACTCACACAGTGAGTTTCCTAACTCCATGAAGATACAATATTATAATAATAATATTAAAAATACATTAAGTTTAGGACTGGAAAACTGAAACCAACAGCCCAACCAAAGAAATCTATTTTAACCTATCATATTTGGCACTACATAACAGTGCCAAGGGACACTTATATAAGATAATGATTTGTAAGACCACATTCTAAGATAAAGGAAGTTTATTATCTTAACTGAATCAGAAATGGTATTAATAGCACATCATTTTTTTTTTTTTTTTTTTTTTTTTTTTTTTTTTTTTTTTTTACAGAAGTATAGTACAATGTGTTTCCAAATGTAGCACATGCTAAATTAGCATAAAAAAAATAAAAAGACATTAAGACAAACAACAATGTTGGTACAATGGTTATATACATAGCTGAGTTTATTACTAATAATTGGTACCTTCATTCAAACAGGATTGGCATAAGTGGAAAAGACAGCTTGTTAGAACTGTGCATATTACAGTCATTGAAATTTCAACTCAAAGAAGTTAAAAAATGATCAAAGCAACAAAGAAAGTGTGTTGATGATTATGGGCTATGCAGGCAGAGATCGATTTATAGCTTCTATGGCTTAAACATATGCACTAGTACTAAGAAAACATAAATTACACATGAATGATGATTCAATTATCTGGTACAGCCTCTGGTACAACATCAGGTATATTCTCATGTAATTGTACTTAAATTATTAGAACGGCAAATTGTTGCCTTCCCAATGTGGTCGGATAAACAGTAATTTACTGTACATTACAATATCTATCACAAACTTGCATTCACTAAGTGATAATCTGCATAAACTAAAAAGATATTTTATCATATAAAACTTTTATGAATTTAGGATCAATTTTTTTTTTTTTTTTTTTTTTTTTTTTTACACCAATTTGATAATATAAATGACTTGATTAAAACTTTAGTGTGTAGCATTCTGATTTACATGCCAAGACCTGGACAAGCCTGTTTTAGATGTGACTTTTTGTACATAATGTAAATTCAGTGATAAAGTTTCTTCTGCCCTTTAATCGAAAAGACCTAAATTTGATTCCCATCCATGATGTGAGGAAGCTTTATCTGGTCTCTTTCAACTAAAGGTGAGTTAGCTGATCTCATACAGAGGTAGAGGATTTTTTCATTCGAAAACTCTGGTTTTTTTATCCCTCATAAAAGGCAAACCAGCCTGTGAATACATCTACAGTGACTGGATCTACAATCATAAAATAGATATTTAATCTCTCTCACTAGGAGGGCTCAACCAGTCCTAAAGGGTGATGAAGGAACAGGGGTGAGGGAACCCCATATGAATAAATAAATAAATTCAGTGATAAAAAGGAATGTAACATATTCATAATAGACAAATCTAAGGATGAGATTTAGTAATATATTAAACTACAAAAGCTTCTTTATAAGGAAGCTTTTGCAGGCAATTTAACATTAATAATTTTATTAAATTTTTTCAAACATTTTTTGAAACACTTGCCTTAACTTGCAGGACCGTAAAAGTCGTGTTAATGAGACACAATTGCCTTCGACATATGAACCTTTTCCAACAGTGGGAATAGCTCCACTACGACAAGCAACATAAAGAGCGCATGCAACCCATTGAAGACTATCACCCTAAAAAAAATACATTACACATATTTAGTGTTACTTGGCCAATAAATGCAAGACATTAAAATAATAAGTACTCATTTTACCTTTTTTTTTCATTGTCCACAGTCTCAAAATTTGAGACTAAGTGACAATTTAATTTTCAAATTCTGAAGTATTACAAGCTCAATTCTAAAGATAAAAATGTATCTGCTACTGGAAATGCATTGAATATTAAGATCACTTCTCCCAGAAATAATCATGTAATGGCATGTTTCTAGCATGCCATTATATAACTCACCTTGTCTCACTTTTTCCACATTGTGATCAGAAATCGACCTACAATTAGACACTTCCAGACTGCTACTGCCTATGTAATGGCACTATCTTACCTTCCTTACATTTCCTGGGCACCTTCCCCATAGCCAGACTTTCATTGAAAAGCCAGGTCAAAGGAGCTGTCAGTTCTTTAGCACATTCTTTCAAAACTTGTGGTGAAATACCATCCAGTCCCACAGCTTTACTGACATCCAGAGTACTCAGTATTTGGAACATGCCCTCCTCCTGCACCTCTAAACTGTCCTATCACTCTAGTATTAAAATTTACTCCTCCCATTTTTATCCTGCAATGTCATTCTTCCACAATCATTTCTCCTTCTACTGGCCACAGAACTAAAAAATTCACTAGGATTTTCTTTGGATCTTAGTGCTAATCACTTCTCATATTCCAGTTTTATCTTCCTCACCATACTAGTCACTGTCCTGGCCTGTGTCTTATATTCTTCCTGCATCTGCTCTCCAGTCCCTTTCCTTATATCTCTTCCATAACCTCTTTTTCTCCTGCAGTTCCTATTTGATACTGTTTGTCATCCATTTTACACCAAATTGTGTCCGCTTCTTCACTCGTGGAATACAACTTACTATTGCTGCTTAACAAATATCCCTTCACAATGCCCCAAGCACTAATGACATCCTGGCCTTCCAATTCCACCTCCATGGAACTGCCCCAAGTTATCTAAGACTATTATATCTAAGATATATATAGTATAGACTAGACTAGATATATATGAGGGTGGTCTGAAAAGTTCTCGGCCTAACGAATTTATAATTTCGAAATTATTTTCATTTTTGAACATAATCTCCCTTAAGACTAATACATTTATTCCAGGGCCATTATCCCATTCCTGTAGTGGTTACCAGTAAAATCTGAAAAATATCCCTCTACAGCTGCAATTGTCTCTTGATTCCAAGAAAAACGCTGACCAGCAAGGAAGAGTTTTAGTTTTGGGAAGAGACAGAAGTCAGAGGGAGCCAAATCAGGGGAATAGGGTTGATGTTCCAACAATCCATGCTGCAGATTCCCACCAGTTATTGTTTTACCCTTTTCAAGATAATTAATAAACAAAATGCCTTTAGCATCCCAAAACACTGATGCCATGGCCTTTCCTGCTGATGGAACCAACTTTGTCTTCTTTGGTGCTGAACAACCAGCTTCTGTCCACTGTTTTGATTCTGATGTGTAATGGTGAATCCAAGTCTTATCCATAGTAATAAATCGATACACAAAATCAGTTTTATTCTTGTTAAAATGCTCCAAGCACTGCTCAGAGATTTTCATGCAGATTTCACCCACCTTGCGGAAAGATTTTTCATTTGCAATTCTTCATGCAAAATATATCCTACACGTTCTTTTGAAATGCCTATAGTGTCAGCAATTTCACACATTTTGACTCACCGGTCATCCTATACTATATTGTGCACTTCAATGATTTCTAGTGTTGTTACACTTTTTTGGACGTCCTTCACATGGATCATCTTCAAGGCTGGTACGGCCATGTTTAAACTCGGCAGTCCATTTCTTAATTGTCGAAAACTAAGGAGAAGAGTGCCCATAAACTTTAATGAACTTAGAATGAATTTCTTTTGTCGTTAAACCTTCTTTTACAAAGAATTTTATAACTGCACGATACTCAATTTTATCCATTTCAAGGGATACAGACAACACTTTTGCTTCAGACAGCTATATAAAAAAAACTTGATAGAATGACTTGCAATTTCACATGGATGCTTATGACAGATGTACCAACTCAGGGGAAAAAAATTTGCCCATGGTGTTGCCATCTATGGTCGAGAACTTGTCAGACTGCCCTCATATATATATATACAGGGTGTTCGGGATAAATTTGACAGTTTCGTAAGGAAAAAGAAAATCTTCTTTGTATCTATTAAATTTAATGAATTGACAAAAAAACATTACAGGCAGAGTTAATTACAATACTATCAACAAGATTTACTCAAAATAACCACCATTAGCATCGATCACAGCTTCAATTCTGCTTCGGAACCTCGAACAAGCTGATGCTACAGTCTCCCTGGGAAGGGCCGCAAAAACTGTTTTAATTTTATCCATTAACTGGGCTTTTGTATTACTGGAAGTGCGATTGGTGTCTTTTTCAACTGCGCCCCATACAAAATAATCCATGGGGTTAAGGTCTGGGGAGTTTGGAGGCCAAACATTTGGACTGGTGAAGTCGTAGAAATTTTCAGACAACCATTTTTGACTTTTCCCAGAGGTGTGGCAAGGGGCCGAATCCTGCTGCCATACATACGGCCTACCATTGGCTACCCTTGTTATCCAGGGCTTGACTACAGTTAGCAACTCCACGAACAAAGCCCGAATTCCAATGCCAGGGTTCTTCAACACCTGTTCCTGCAGATTTGCGAGGAATTCTGCTGTACGAACGCAATCAGATCGTCTGCTAGGGATCTTTCTTCTTGCTACATCCTCGTAGTCACCATTGCAAGTCTCTAGTTCATGCCTGATTGTTTTTACTGTATTCAGGGAGCATTGGGCAGCAGTCGTAATATCCTTATTTTGATGGCGGGCACGAATCATCATGATACAAGTTATTCTCTTCCATGATTCAGGTGGGTTCCAGTTATCCATCCTTTCTGACATCTTGTATATGAATGAAGAAGGGTCCAAACTTTTAAATGAAGAGAAGTGTGTGTTAATACATGTAACTTACGGAAAAATATAATTAATTATAAATATGTCAAATTTATCCCGAACACCCTGTATATATATATATATATATATATATATCTAAGACTATTATAGTCACCAGTCTTATAATTCCACATATGTTCCCTTTTCTTTGATACTCCTGCATGTCTATTCATCTTTCCATTCATCTGCATCTTAGTATATTTATAGTAAAAACCTATAGTTTCCAGCCCAGCAACTCCATATGAGAAACTCATCTTCAGCTGAAAACCCTTAAAGGTTCATGTCCCAGATGGAACTGGGACCAAGGTCATTTCAAACAAAGGGTTTTATCAATATTCAAAGATATGAAGACTTCAAGCAAGATGGTACAATCATACCTTCCCTTCCAACACATAATTCCTGTACAAACTTTAGTGATGGAGTTATTTTATGATATTGTTTGAAATGGGTAAGGTGCTGAGGCAGTCAGGAACCTTACAAATCTACTCTGGATGAGTAAGTTGAGCAAGCACTGAAAACTGCATTTGTGCAATAGATTCAACAACTGTACCATTAGTTCTGTTGCATACAATAAGGTGAAAAGAAATATGAAGGTGGGAGCAATTTCAGCTGATTATCATTTAAAAATAATATATACTTAACATACCAGTAGCACTCTACATGAGTTGTATTATAACTCATAACAAGAATACACACAATCCTCAAACGGGCACTGGTCAATTTCAGTCGACAATGACTATCCCATAAAATCACAAGGTTAAACAGGAGTAAAATTATTATTAGGATACACCTCAAGGGAGTGCAAAGACACATCGAGGGAGATCACCTACTCTACAACTCTGTTTTCACCACTCCATCCACCAACTTTAACGAACCACAAATACCAGCATCCACACCAACACCTTAACCTACCACTAGCACCACTAGTATTTTCAATGGATGAAAGATAATGAAATAATCTGGAAAAGGGCATTGTGAAGGCAGAAGATGGTTGGAAAGATAGTCAAATGAAGTGACTCAATTGGTAAGGAAAGCAAAGAACTAACTACAAGTAGCACTTAACCAATCAACTTCCCAGAAAAAGAATCATAGAAGTTTAATATATCGTATCATAGTTTCTTCTGAAGGCTGTAGTCAGAAGAAGAAATAATGGGGTGATATCAGAAACTAGTTCTCAACTGAGAGAGAGAAAATATAGTTGAAATATTAAACCGGCAATTTATAAACATATTTCATCCTTGTGCAAAACAAAAAGCAAGGAAATAGTACAGAGATTAGCAGCAAGTCTTAAAATAATAAATGAGGAAATTTTCTATATAAGATTCTAAGATGCTGGTCTGCGTTCAAATTATGAAGCAGGTATAATTGCAGTTGTCATTAACGTTACTGTTACTGGTCAGTGACAACAAGGATTAAGATCCAGAACTTGGGATGGATTGAATTAGATAATGAAGTGGATACTTGTCTAATAGGCATCAATATTTCAAATATGTAAAACTGTTACCTTAGTATAAAAAATATCCTCAGTACAGTAATGACAGGCAAAGGAACATATTAAAATACAAATAACAGAAGCATTTTAAAAAACACCATCCTAGTATAAGAAAGACAACAATTGTCAACAAAATTCCTAATTATATATATAAAGAAGAAAATTATTAAGAATTAATAGATAAAAATGCTATCTTCAAAATCTTGAAGTTTTAAAGCAAAATTCTTATTCTTGAATTCTCAAAACTTCTGAACTTAGAGTAGAATGATGTGCGTGTGATTTGAAGATGCTAGATTTACATGAATGTGGCCTAATGAAGCATCAATTATAAACAAAACAGGAATGATGTGTAGCAGGGGGAATAAGGAATACTTTGAGGAGAAGGAATAAACTCCTATATTCAAGATCAGATGACTGATACATGCATATTAGCAGATATATCACATTTGCTATTCAGAATTAGGATAAACTCCTATATTCAAGATCAGTTGACTGATATGTGCATGTTAAATTGGATCACATAAGCATATCATATTCCTAGGAATTTGAATGTGAAGCATGCTGGGAGCATCTTAGTGCAGTGGATGTTTACTTACTATTTTTAAAAAAAATTTCCTTGACAGTGATTTTCTGAGCACCCAACCCCAAATCACAAGTGAAATCTTTTCAAGCCATGCATTAGCAACAAACATATATACCTGGGAATAAACCACTGAATACACAAACTGTCAGAGTATACGTATTTAGCACAATGTGTGTTCAGTATTTCTTCAGGCGCTCCAAATTTTACCTATTTCCTCACATTTATGTATTACTTAGATTTCTTTATTTCCAGTAAGAGAGAAGAAACCTTTAATATTTCAACTAATCTTATACAAGGTGGCAAGATATATCATGAAGGTATTACTGAAGTGCAAAAATAGGTACAAAAAATGTTATAGTGAAGTATGACACTCCATTAAGATTATGCACTCAGTATATACAGATGTGCTTTTTCGAATTTTAGAACAATTTTTGTCAGTGCTCTTTTTAGAAAATACTAGTTGCTGGTATTCTTTTTCTGCTAGCTGGATAAACTGAAAATTAAAACATTAAGAACTAAAATAAACTAACATAAAACATACTTATTGATATTTTTACTTCATAGTATGATAACATTTTTAGAACAGAAACAAAACATTATGTACAAGTATATAAAACATAAGTAAAATGCATAGGATAATTTTTAATAAAATTTTATATAGAATATAAGTTTTATATACATATATCTTAACAATAGACAGTTAAGAAAAAAGCAAATTTCATTAAATAATAGCTTATTTACATACTAGTTAAACCTGTTATTACAAATATTACATAAATTTGGGAGATGAATTTCATTGACCAATGGGAGATCCACTAACCTGCTTACTAGAAGCCTGAAGTGGAACAAAAACAAAACTTGAGACTAAACATCGAACTTTTTCATGTTCGATGTTTAGTCTCAAGAGCAGGATTTCCAGACTATGTAAAAAAAAAAAATTAGATATACAAAAAATATATAAAACTGATAAAAAAATCCTTAGTCCATCCAGGATACGAAAGGTACTATAGGTCTGTAAAATTACTTTTCGTGGGTAGGAGCTACATAAAAAAATAAACACACCATCAAGATATCCGTACCAAATGGATGGTTTGGAAGAAAAATGTGTTCCTAATATGTGTTTACCGTACAGAACTCCTCTTTGTCTGATATTCATGAATTCCTTGAAAATATTCAATAAATACAAGAATCAAATTTAACTTGGACGTAGAAGACAACAATTGTCTTCTTTTTCTGGATGTTCACAGTATATTGAAAACCAACTCATACTAGTAAATATATTGATTCAAACTCACATCATATCCCTTGTCAGAAATATGGTGTAATCAAATCTTAGTCAACACAGCTCATAAAATATGTTCTACCAATTCTCTTCTTACAAAGAACAGGTAAGGAGGGTGACTTGGTTGGTAAGGGTAAGAAAAGTGAAGTATGAATATCAGTTTAGCTAATGAAGCCAAAAAGAATCCTAGGGAGTTCTTTCAATATGTAGTCAGCAAAAATGATTATGGAAGGATGACACTGATTGGAGAAAATGATATAAGAACTGCTGCAGAAGATATAGTGGAGATACTTAATGAGCAGTTCATAAAGGTGTAAAAATTCTATTGTAGCTTAAATATTCCAAAGCACATTTACATCGATTTTTTACTTAGGTCAAGTCCCATAAGAATGATGTAAAATTAAACCTTGTTTGTCTCTGTATATTTTGTAATAGATGTTTTTGTAACTAGCCTTTTGGAAATTAACTGTATATACTCCTTTAATAAGAATATGTTAGAGTGTTAAAAACAAAGGCAATGTTTTTGCCTGCAGAGCTATATGTAATAGATCTACATGGCAGCATAAGAAAGGTTGTTTATAAATTTTGTGTGTATGAGAAAGGCTTACAAGCTCTGCACATCAACACTCCAAAGTCAGTCAGAAAGGTTCAAACAACTTACAATCAAAAGAAGGCACAGAAGAGAACAAAGAGCAGGCCAAATTTGAAACTTAAGATGAGAGTCATGCCGAGTTCTTTGGGGGTTACAAACTTCATGCGAAGTTTCAGAGAAGGCATAATAAAAAGGGACAGAGCCAAGCATAGGCAGCTTCCCGGTTCGAGACGTCGCTAGAAAGAGACAACTTCTAGTTCAGAGAGAGGGTTTCCAGAGGCCGCAGACAGAGCTCACCGTTCCCAGTCACCAGAGAGCTTCCAGCCGTCCAGGCATTTCGGCGATCCCAAGAAAGAGGAGAAAAGCCGATGTAAATTCCCAAAACAGAGAGCTGGCAACAGTTTCAGTTATTGGAAGAGCTTCCAGTCGCCGAGAAGAGAGAGGGATCCCATTCGAGAGTCAAAAGAGAGATGGCAGCAATTACAGTTTCTTAAAGGCGGGAGCTACTTGAGACGGCAGTCGTCCAGGCATTTTCAGCGAGCCAAAGCAGAGGAGAAAAGGCGATGTAAATTACACAAAGCAGCTTCACTCAGAATTTTTTCTTTTTGCTGTAGGAGAACAACGTTTTGCCGGAGCTGCATGAGTACCGCAGGTCGCTGTTTACAGCCAGCTATTTTTTCGATGAGATACTACTGAGGCCAAATTTCCTGAAGAGATCTGAGATGAAAGAATTGCCATAGAACGTTTAGTGAAAGACTTTTGACTGAATGTGCAATACAGGGCCTTTGTAAGTTACACACTTTTGTATATTCCCTCTCATAGTTGTTACAGAAGGACGTTTAAGATTTTTGTTTAATAGTGATAAGAAGTGTCATTAAGAGAGTGTTAGATCCTAAATGAAGGAATCTTGGAAAGAAATCATTCATTTAGGTCTAACATAAAAATTGCAAACATAGAGAAATACCTGCACATCAGTTGTAATTAAGAGTGAACCTTCACTTTATGTAAAATTTGTATTCTTCATTTTAAGTACCTTATATTTAAGCTGTGGTGATTATATTAAGATTTCATTATTTTGTATGTTTTAAAAGAGGGATAATATGATTTAAATTTAAGCCTTACGTAAGCTATGTAAAATTTACTGTGAGTCATCATAAAGCTGCTAAGTATTAATTCCTGGAAGGCCTAAAGCTACACGTGTACAGTGTAATGCTGGGGGGCTATAGCTTACTCAGAAAATTACATGGCCATGTATTCTGCGAATCCAAAGATAACAGCATCGTAATAAAAACGAAGGATAAGCCAAAGGGTGAAATTAGTAAGGATCGTGTGCAAAAAGGGACTGAAAAAGAGGGTGCCCTATAGGAGTATAAAAGTGGGTTGAGCCTGGAACACAGGGCATTCTCTTGATCTCTTGTCGTATCGTTTTCCTGTTGGGTGGTTCGAAAGTTCGCGGGCAATTTTGTGTAAGGGGGGGGGTGAAGTCTGCGATGTCGGGCAGCGAGCATTCGTAAAGAAATGAAGCTGGATTCTATGCAAAGCTAAAGGTAAAAATTCCAGTCCTAGCAGAATCAAGCCGTCACTAAAAAGCCCCATCGAGTTGTTCCTGAAACGCAAAGATTTTGAGTCCGTTTCCAGCAGAAAGAATGAAGATAGCGTAACCCCTACGTTGGCATATAGACAGCCAAAATAGATGAGAAATATCCAGACAAACACGTGGTGCAGAACGACGCGGAAAAAGTCGGTAAGGTGTAATTGCTCTAATTTTGTGTAAATGTTCATTAGAAGAAAGAAGATTGTTTACGATTGTGAAATTTAGAACTTTATTCTAAGGAACTCTGTGAACAGTCTCTAATCAGAAAGTTAACCTCATTTGTGAGTAAGAAGAATCGTTTAGAAGAGATCTTTTTGTATGTGATAGGATTAACTTGATACGATAAGAAAAGTAGAATTTAGTATCTCAGTAACATTTAAATGGTTGTTATTTTTGTTCTTACGAGTAATACTACTGAAAGGAATATGCTCAATTTAACATCGCTTACTTTATATCCCAATGTGTAATTACTGTGTTTAGCTTGCCTTATAAGTTTTAAATAGTTTGAATGTGTTAATGTCTTAGTTCGAGTTTTATTTAGTATTGAGCGTATGAATATATTGAGTGTATGAATTCTGTATTGTGTTTTAGATATTCCAATAAACAAGTCATGTCATATGAAGAGCTCAGGAGACAGCTTGCAGGTAGCATGGAATGAGGAATTAGCTGGAAAAGAGATCAATGCAGCTTGGGGGATTTTCAAAAACTATTTAGTAGATGCAATGTCTAAATGTATACCATGGGTGAGAAGGTTAAATAAGGTAGGTGTTAGATGGATGAATAAAGAGATTAAGCATGCAATACAGAGAAAAGGGCATTGTGGAGGCAGCATAAGAGAAGTGGAAGTAACCAATTTCATGAGGTCTACAAAGACCAGGCAAGGAGGGTGACCTGGTTGGTGAGAGTAGCTAAAGAGAGGTATGAACAGCAGTTAGCTAATGAAACCAAAAAGAATCCTAGGGAGTTCTTTCGATATGTAGCCAGCACAAGAAAGAATGATTATGGAAGGATGACATTGATTGGAGGAAATGGTATAAAGACAGCTGTTGCAGAATGTGTGGTGGAGATACTTAATGAGCAGTTCATAAAGATCTTCCAATCTTGTGAATGTGACTTCATGGAGAGATTAAGAGCAGTTGATGATGGGGAGGAGAGACTGACTGTAAGTGAGCAAGAGGTGTTTGGGGAGTTGAGTAAACTAGATGTAAATAAGGCTGTGGGACTTGATAATATATCACCGCGTATTCTGAAGGAATGTGTCAGAGAGTTGACACCTGCCTTGACATATTTTTTAATATGAGTCTTGCACTTGGTCAAGTTCCTAAGGAGTGGAAGGAGGGCAAGATTGTGCCACTTCATAAAGGAGGTGATCGAACTCAAGCATCAAACTATAGGCCCATCTGTGTGTCAGGTGTTGTGGTTAAGTTGTTGGAGAAGCTTGTGAGAACTAGGATCCAGAGTTGGGTTGACAACAATGGTATAATCTTTGATGGACAGCATGGTTTTTGCTAAAGGGAGGTCATGTTTTAGTAATCTACTTATTTATTACAATAACGTGACTGCTTCCTTGGACATAGGAGAAGGATACACAGTAATATACTTGGATTTCGCAAAAGCTTTTGATATAGTACCTCATGATAAGTTGACAGACAAAATAGAGCAGATGGGGTTGGATATTAGATTAGAGCATTGGATTGGAGACTGGCTATCTGATAGGTATCAACAAGTTGTGTATGGGGGTGCAATATCCAGGAAAAGGAAAGTCACTAGTGGAGTGCCTCAGGGGTCTGTTTTAGGTCCATTGCTGTTTAACTTTTGTATTAATGATATAGGTGAAGATGTGGATGGAGATATTCAATTGTTTGCTGATGATGCAAAGTTGGGACGAACCGTGAAGTGTAGTGAAGATGTTGTGGCCTTACAGGAAGACTTGAATAGATTGAGTGATTGGGCAAGCAAATGGGGATGCGAGTTCAATGTTGCAAAATGTAAGGTTTTAAAATTTGGAAAACAAAGATGGGATGTAGAATTTATGCTTCGTGAGAATATATTGTTGGAGGTAGAGGAAATAAGAGAGGTGATAGTGGATAAGGATCTAAAATTTAGGGGACACATCATCAAAATTGTGAAGACAACACAAAGGCTTCTGGGAATGATGCGGAGGACACTGACGTGTAGAAGTAGGGAGATTCTTGTTCCATTGTATAAGGCTTTGATTAGGCCACACATGGACTATTGTGCTCAGATTTGGTCACCGGGTTTTCAGAAGGATGAAGAGATGTTGGAAAGGGTCCAAAGGAGACTGACAAAGTTAGTTTCTGACCTCTGAAATGTCAAGTATGAGGAAAGATTGAGAAGATACAACTTGCAGAGTCTGGTGGACAGGAGGAAGAGGGGAGATATGATAGAGACCTACAAGTTGGTAAGGGGTTGTTATAGGATCAATGGTGGAGAAGTTCTACAGAGAATAGTGGGCGATCAGGGGAGAACCAGAGGTCATCCCTGGAAACTGTATAAGGAGGGTGTGAGTAGGGGAGTGAGAGGCAGGTTATTTTCGTGCAGAGTTGTGAGTGATGGGAATGCCTTGCCTGAGAGTGTGGTGTCTGCAA